>NW_022196891.1:34549160-34637909 GCF_008632895.1 Mastomys coucha | reverse complement strand
GTTATGTTTTGTTTGGGTACTGTCAGAATTTTCCATTAAATTATCTATTTCAGAAGGCATGTTTTTCCTCTCAGTTTCCAATTTCATTTGATTAGTATTCTTTAAATCCTTTTGCCATGTATGCAAATTATCATCAATCACCATCACCATGACATTTTTCCACTCAAAGAACGCCACAGCTTCCCTCCCTATCTCTTGTTATATCGAATTTAGCCATTTTATCTGATGATTTTAATGCCTGGAGTTCTGTGTTCCTCTCCTAATTACAGACATTCTCTCACATAACCAGAACTCTCATGCACAGTTACACTGACACAACATGCTAGTCATACTCACTATAATCCATCCCTCTTCTTCTTCCTGTCCACCATTGCCTACTGCATGTGTACATGCCCACGTATGTTCTGCATGTGTGAATGTGTACATGTATCCATGCATGCATATGCCTGTCTCTCTATGTGTATGTTCGTTGGCTTTTGTACTCATTTCTTCTGCTTCTTCCTTTTTTAAAGGCCAAAGGCCTGCCTACAAACTTCCTTTACAAGTTGTCGGGCGGTAGGGAAATGAAGGGGTAAGAGGGTAACCAACCCTGCATCCCACCAGAACTCCGGGAACACTGGAGACTGCCTGTGCTCTCCACTCTGCCAGGTGGGTGCCTGGCTGTGCGAAGCCACTACCCCAGTCCGAGGGGGTGAAAAGAGAGCAGTCCCATGGGTTTTCAGTCTTGGACCTCCGGGAGCAGCTCAGTTAACCCTGGGGCCAAAGGGAGAAAAGGGGGCGCCCAGTGGTTCCTGAGTGAGCATGGAGTGAGAGTCTTTAGTAGGGTCTGGAAACCCTGGAGGACTTTCCTGCTGAGATTAGACATGGCTCTTTAGGGGAAGGCCTAAACCATTGTTCCAGTACGATGAATCTAGATGAAAGGAGGCAGTCCATGGCTTTATTGTAGAAAGGAGAGAGAGAGAGAGAGAGAGAGAGAGAGAGAGAGAGAGAGAGAGAGAGAGAGAGAGAGAGAGAGAGAGAGAGAGAGAGAGAGAGAGGATAGAAAAGTAAAGACTAGTCATGGCCAAGCGGAGAGAGGGAAAAAAGGAGGGGGAGAAGAAGGGCAAGAGATGAGAGGAAGAGGAAGAAGTTAAGAGTAAGAAAAAGAGGAGGGGGCAAACAGGCCCTTTTATGATGGACTGGGCTACCTGTCAGTTCCCAGGCAACTGTGGGGTGGGGCATGCCTGGCTGTGGTCAGGTGACTGGGGTGGAGTCCAACCAGAATGCTGGGAGCTTGGGGCATTGTCTAGCCACAGGATAATGGAGTTGAAGGGCTTATGGTGTCAGGAGTCTATGTCTGGGGGCATAGCTCACTGTTCCGTCCCTTGTAGAATTTTCTGCTGGATCTCTGGAGTAAACCTTGCTCAACCAGAACAGACTGCCTTTCACGGACCAACAATACCTGTCTCCAAACAGCCTTTCTTATCTTTTAAAATGTCCTGCATACAAAGCCATGCATAACCTCTCACCAATTAGCTTATATATTTTTTTAATTTTCTTGCTTTAGTTGTCTGTGTTAATGGTAGCTTTTACATACTTAGAGGCTTAGTGTGCACGATATGCAACAATATGGAAAGCAAATGGCCTGTTCACTTACACATATGCTAGAGTCATGAAAGCAATCAACAGTTGTTGGATCCAAGGCCTTGTAGCCACTCATTCTAAGAAATGGCATACTTCATAGGGGAAATTCTCTACTGAATGTTAAAATTCCATGTAACAAATGAAACACAGTCAGGATACAATAATGTGAGCCACACGAGCATGCACTTTCCTGTCTGTTCAAATTACATCACTTCCGTGTTTACTTAAAGCTCTGTAATTCCTTGATGATAGTTTATGCTTTTTGTTTTTCAAAGAATATGGCAAAGCACTAGGACATACTTAGCATTCTATAAAACATTTTTGCCAGGATGTGCTAATTCAAGCCATAGCTGTAAGGAATTTGGGTAAACCAATTTGAATCATTTTTACTGGAAGTTATGAAAATGTATGTAATTAGAAACACATGTTATAAAATACTCAGGTGTAAATTTAAAAGTACATAAGTGTTCTGTGAGTGAATAGTCCAGTTCTTAAAGAATGAACAGGTTATTATACCATGGGTTTTGAAGAATGGGCATTTTGTATACACCAAACAATAAAATGACAGAAACATAAAAATATTATTCAAAAATAAGCAAAGTGAGCCATAAATATTAATAAGACAGCTGCTCAGAACTTCTGAGTGTTGCTTAGCAATGCTGGGTGACCTGGCTCCTATCATGAAAGATGGCTGGAATACATAGGCTTCTTTCTGGTAGATTCTCCAAATATTTAGGCTTTTGTTAAAGGTGATGGGTGATGAATTACACTGATGTTGAGTAAGACCACCTGGATGCCATGAACATAGTATTAGGTAGTAAATTAGGATGTAACACAGGATTTAGAGATGAGGAGACCATCCTGATTATCTGGGTGGGTCCACATGTAATCCTGTGTCCTTACCAAGGAGGCGCACAGAGGCACTTGAAAGCCACAGAAGAGACTATAGACACAACGGTGGAGCAACATGCCGGCGTAGGAGAGACTGGAGTGATGTAGTGACAAATCAAGCACCACCATCCACTGCCAAAGAGGAAATAGCAGGCAGCCTCCTGAGGACCTAGGAACAGCTGGCCCTTGGCCCAGTGATACAGATTTTGAACTTCTGGTTTGAACATACATGAGTAAATGTATATCAAGCCATACATTTCATCAACTGTGGAACTTACGCTTGCTAGGGAATGATATAATTTTATACATAAGAAACTTAAAGTCCATCAAAAATCATAGGAAACAGTAAAATTAGTGAAGTTACAGGTTCCACAGTCACTATTTAAAAGTAAAAATCAGTGGCATATTTTACACCAACAAAATAGCCTAAAATTTTAAAAATAAATCTGCTATCATAGTGTTTTTATAAAAGCACTTAGAAATATGTTAAGCAGCAAGGTAAAAGATGATGAGATGAAAATAATGAAATGTTTGTGAAAGAAATTAAAGCTTTAAACAGTGAATGAGCTCCTGAATCCCATTTCAAAGACTGTTGTGGTCAAATCCTGGGCCACAGTGAGCTATTCTCAGGGCAATCCCCATCAAAATTCTATTGGCAGTTTTGCCATAATGGTAAAAATCAGTCATAAAATAAATAGGGGACATACATCCACCATAGCCAAGCTAATTTTAGAAAGGACATCTACGGAGCCATCTCACACTGTATCACAAATTATGTAACAAAGCTTTAATAATCAAAGCACTCTGATCTTAGCTTAAAAACTTACATACAGAGCAACAGAACAAAGCAGAAAGTTCAGAAATGAACTCAAGTATACTGGGACTTGTCCTTGACAACAGCACTAAGAAGATGGCAAGGTAAAAGGACAGTGCTTTGGTGACAGTGACAGGGAAATCTGATCACACAGATTACCTTAAACCACAGCAAAGACAGCGACATCAAGTCTTCAACACTCCAGCATAAGATTTGAAATTGGGAAAATCCTCTAAGAAAACAGACTGAGCAAGACACAGGGAACAAGTCAGTAAGCAGCACTCCTCCATGGCCTCTGCATCAGCTCCCGCTTCCAGGTTCCTGGCCTGGCTTCCTTCAGTGATAGATTGTGGTATAGGACTGTAAGCTTGAAATAAACCCTTTCCTTCCCAGGGATTGGTTTGGTTACAACTAGGAGAAATTATGTCAAGTAAAGTAAGGTAGGCACAGGAAGATGAATCTTGCTTAGCATCATTTATAAATGTATCCCACAAGGTTGAGAGTATATAAACAAAATGAGTGAGTAGTTCTAAGGTGTTGGGGATGGAGAAATGAGAAGAATTTCATGTATAGAAGAGTATGTTTCACAGACCATGTATTTAATAGCAACCTATTATATAGCTAAATTTTACAAAGAGAGTAAATATTTAGTATTCTGACCCCAGCCCACAGATACTTACAGACTATCTGAGGTTATAGGTGTGTTAATTAGATCAACTTTATTGGTTATTTCACATTATCTACTTATATCAAATATGCTTCTACTTTAAATATATGGAATTTTCTGTCAGTTATACCTCAATAAAGCTGGGGAGGGGAACAACTAGGCTGTAATAGTCTCTGGTAATGTTTTTAATTTTAGCCACAGTGAGGGCACTCTGGATATGGGTCTTCAGGGCTGATTTGGCTGATAATGAATGGCTAAGCAGGTGTCATGTTTCAACCTCACCCTTCCCAGATTTATTTCAGCTAATCAATCAGAGCTAGACCTCTTTTTCTGTGGGACAGGTGCCATCTTTGACTTGGGTCCAATGGCTTAATACTAGACACATAAAAAGGATGAAAGAATCTTGTTTTCATTTTTAAGCACAGGTATTAGCCTTTCTTAATACCAGTGGATGAATCAGTGCTCACCTACATGTCTCCTAGAGTCACATTTAACTTCATACTTCCTCAGTTCGAGAGGACAGTGCTATTTGTTAGTTCTATTCATGTGAAAAGCACACTGCCCTCTTATTGCTTATTTGCTCCGGCTCTGACTCTGAATTTTTGCTTCTCATTAAGTGTTTGCAAGAGATTTGGAACTGTGATGAAATACTTCACTATGAAAGATGTGAACCAGTGAAATAATTTGGAGGTAAATTTTGTCACATGTGGTATTACTTGTGGTACTCTGGCTTATAAGAAAATCAGTACTTAAATAAGTTTGTGTTCAACATCCAGTGGATACCCACTTTTATCCATCTGAACGTGACACTCTGGAGGGAAAAATAAATCCCTGTGAAATGTTAAAGAGACTCCAGTAGTATTGTACAGACACAACATTGCTTCTTGAGATTTGTATAGAGTCCTATTTGATGTCAAAAGTTTGTACTTGAAGTAATAAGTTCCATCTATATTTACTTTCAAAACTGAAAGTTAAATGATGGTCAGGCTCTGTACCCCAACGGGAACCTCTGTTTCTAGTATATGTGGGGCACATCCCTTAAGACACTCCTGTTTTGAATGTGAACTCTCTAGCTCATGCATCGGAGCAGTTAGTGGGCAGTTGGTGGTTGCTTTTTGAAAGCTGTTGGACCTTTAGGAGGTAAGACCTTCCCAGAGATAGGTGAGGCAGAGCTTGGGTATGATATTCTGGTCACACTTGGAGTTTCTTCACTTTGTGGCTGCAGAGGCAACATGGCCGACTCCCTCACAATCTTTCTACCATGCTTCCCCCACCCCCAAAGACAGACTGCAACCCTCTGAAACTGTCAGCCCCCAACCTCTTCTATTTTACATTATTTCTTGTCATATATTTGGCCATAGCAATAAGACATGTTGCTAATGATCCGAGAATGACTGTTTCTTAGAAGGATACATGATTTTGATATTTAAAGGCTGTGAATTCAGGTTTTTGAACAATTTATGTGACATTACAGCTTTATCATTTTAGTAATTGTACCTGAAAATTAATATATATATATATATATATATATATATATTAGATATCAGTGAAAAGTCAAAAGTATTTATTATTTTCAAATAAATAATTCAGTTCTACATTTGACACTTACAGACTTCTACAACACTTTACCTGAGAACACAGTATCAAATACCCATTAGGAAATGGCTTTTTTAAATGGCATGAATTGTTTTTTTTTTTCCTACAAAGTCTAATCACTTTGTATTTATATCTAACAAGTATCATTACTCATTTACTGAAATACATATATTAAATTATCTTGAAAAAAGCGAACATTCGGGCTTCTGAATGTGCAGTCATGTGAGCACTCCTATGTAGCTTTCAGATTGCCCAAGAGTACTGCTCTGCATTTTCCCATAATTGGATCTCATCCAGTTAATGTATGACCCCTTTTAGCCCTTATAATATCTGTTCCATAATGAGCAGGAGAAGGGGGAAAAAAAGCGCTGTTGAAATTCTATCATGTAGTAACTGTAGCAAGAAGATGAGGTGGTTAAATTTAATATGTAGCTTTACCAAGCAGTGAAAGGAAACATTCAGCCCACAGGCTGCCCTATTGAGGGGCCTCAGCCCTCACCTCTTACAAGCATGGAAGAAAAGAAATCTCACGTTTTCATTGTGTGGGGGATGGGAAAGAATCACCAATTACTGATTAATGTAGATCACACAGCTTTCCCTCTTTCCATCAATGCTGTGTGCTTGAAAATCTGGTTATGCATCCTAAAAACCAGACATTTGAGGCTAAAAAAAATTTTAATGTACTATAATATTTATAAACTTAGAGTAGTATAATACCATCACATAATTTTTGTGAAGAATAGCCTCTTATAATATAGTTTTGGATATTTGATAGTTTGGGATATTTTAAAATTAAAATTATATGCTCAAAAGCACTTGGAAAGGGAGTTTAATGAAGGTCTGCATTCATTTTGGATTTCTTTTAATGTTTATCACGTCAGTCTATCTATCTATCACAATGTATTATGACAATTAAGAAAGGAAATGTTCCAGCTTTAAACAAACTCAAACTTTTAGGATCAAAAGAATTTTTCATAAACCTTGCAAGATAAGCTCTTTGAGCACAACAGCAAAGCAGCTTGGGAAGAGATGGCTCAAGGACTAAGGTAACTGGCTGCTGTTTCAGAGCCCTTGGACAGAAATGTTTGCAAACAAAGGAAGAAACATGTATGGTTATACAGATTTTTATGAAGAGTGAACAATGAAAAGGGTCCTAGAAACTACAGATGAAAATTTGATGTAATTTCAACATCATGACTGAGAATTTTTAGAAAAGATTGGAAGTGATGAAGAATTACACAAAGCTGAAAGCACAACACAGCCTAGGGTGGTGCGTAAGCTTGTGCAATGGTCGTTGGATGAGAGCATTCCTTCCACCTTGCCGAAGCCCAGTTCCAATAGAGAATCAGGTTAGAATGTGGAGCTAGTGGAATACATCATGGACCAAGAAGCTGGTTAAAAAGAGTAAGTTTTGTAGCAGATAAGAATATTCAATTTTTTTTCTGGTGCTTCTGGATAGGTGTAAAAGTAATGATCACTCAGTCAGCTGGTGTTAAAGGCCAAGTTAGATGCTATTACAAAGTCAATGTGTGCCATACCATAAAACTTCCTGTATTGAGAAAAATAACTTTCAAGTCATGTCACTTTATCTTCATAAATCATTATCTTTGTACTTTAGAGATGGCTCAAGGGTTAAGATAACTGGCTGCTGTTTCAGAGCCCTTGGATTCAGTTCCCAGTATCCACATGGTGGGACAAAACTATCTGTAACTCCAGTTCCGGGGATCTAACGCACCCTTCTGGCCTCTAGGTGGAACTGCACATATGTGATGCATAGATATACATATAGATGAAACACTCACGAGCATAAAAATTTAAAATAGGAGCATACTCTCTTATACTATATTTTATTGAAGTGATTTGTCCTTTGAATTTTTATTTATAGCAGTTTACTTGTGATGAAGATTTCAAATGTATTGGGTCCAGATTAAGATTTAGCAGGAAAGGAATGCACACACACTTGAGTTTTCTAATTTTACAAGTGATGCCCCCCAAGGATCACTTGGTTTTCTTTCTTGTCACCTGATATGTTTTAAAGATGCAAACCAGCAGAGTAAAATCTTAGGAAATGGAAATACAAAGGTTCATTGCTTCCTATCCCCCCACAAACACACTAACATTTCCAAATGCAGTGATTAAAATGGATGAATTATAAATTTTTTACATTTTTCTTTCTAAGCTGTTGGAAAGAGTGCTACAAGCTCTCAAGAAAACAAAACCAAACGAAAAACCCAGAAGTTCACAATGTTTCCAGGGACCGCAGGATGCCTTTCTTCTCAGTTGAAATTTCAACCTTGTGGTAACTTCCTCTTTGAATTAATTGTGCAATTGAATAAATTTTGAATCAGCTAAGGAGAACTGCTGCCTGTGAGTGGAAACCCTGCTGTGTTGGGTTGCTTGTACCTCTAGAGACACAGTACCACAGTAAGCTCTCTTCTTTCTGGGAAGTGGAGGGAAGCAGAGATGCTATAATCAGGTGAATCAATTAGTTGGTTATTGTAGTAGCAAACGAAGAAGCAGGCAGGATTGTGAGCAAAGCCATGCAGGAAAAACAAAGTGGAGAGTTTCTGGGTCATGTCTGAAGACAGCATTGAAGGAATGTCCCAGTGTTTCTTACTGAGAGAGTGTCTCATCTGCTTCCTGAGGCAATAACTGAGAGTGTGAGCCAGAGAAATTATTAGAGTTAAGATGCTCTTTAAGAGATGTGTGTGGCATAGATGCTCACAGCCAACCATCGGACCGAGCACTGAGACCACAATGGAGGAGTTAGAGGAGGGACTGAAGGAACTAAAGGGGTTTGTAACCCCATAGGAAGAACAACAATATCAAACAATTAGGCCCCTCCAACCCCAGAGCCCCTAGGGACTAAACCACCAACCAAAGAGTATACATGGGTGGGTCCATGGCTCTAGCTGCATAGGTAGCAGAGGATTATCTTATCTGGCATCAGTGGAAGGGAAGGCTCTTGGTCCTGTGGAGGCTCAATGCCTCAGCTTAGGGGAGTGCTAGGGCAGTGAGGCAGGAGTGGGTGAGTGTGTGGGTGGGTGGGAGAGTACCCTCATAGGGGCAAGGGGGATAGGATAGGTGGTTTGTGGAGGGGAAACAGGGAAGGGGGAATAACATTTGAAATGTAAATAAATAAAATAACCAAGAAAAATAAAAATAAAGAGATATATGTGGGGTAGTTCAAAATTCAAAGGCCTTATCTGATGAAGGTGTCTTGTTGCTTTAGAATGGTATGGTACTTAGAGAGAGAGGGGCCAAAAAGGCACACAAAAAGGCACACAGGATGAGGCAAAGGGGACCACGGTTCTTCAACAGTCAGCCCATCCCTACAAGAAAGGCGTCCATCCATCCATCCCATTCATAATGTTCCTAATCGGGCTCTATGGGCACTGCACACATGTGATGTATATCTATACATGCAAATGAAACACTCATGGGGAGAAAAATTACAATAGGAACCCAATTGTTTCTTCCTAGGCACACTTAAGATACTGCCTCACTGAAGAATTGAGATCCTCACACACAAACTGTATGTGACAGTTGATCTTACAGCAAAGGAGCTGCAAGTGGCTCTGGCAAAGAGAAGTAAGTGCTAGTGCTGTTTTCTGAGACAAACAATTCAGAGAGGTCAAGTTGCCTTCTTTAGTTGAGGGCTAGACAGAAAGCAAGATAAAACATGACCATTCAAACCATACACCTTTTTATATGCTTATGAGGCATTTCTGAACATCGGGCAAAGTAGGATATTTGAGTCTGCCTCTTAAAGAATGATCTTGGCTAGAAATAAAAGATGAAAGTTTTTATTTATAAAGAATTGAAAGCTACACAAAGCATAAAAACAAAATCTATAGAAATGGAGGCTGACCTGTGGATAGGTATAGAAAGCTAATGAACACTTCTGTTGTTAAGGAATTTAACCTGAAAGGACACAAAATTTGCTCAAGGTCAGACCTGGGCCCTCAGCATTCTATATAGTCATTTCTGAGTGGATCTGAGTGATTGTGAGACTTCTGATGATAAGGGTATAAGACTGAACAGTTGAAGATGTAATGGGAAGAAAAATGGAATGAAAAATGACCCATAAGTTAGATTTGACAGTAGGAGACACTCATCTCTCTTCAGAATGTGAAAGGTGTGGTCTGTTCCCTGGATGAGTGAGAACAAGATGAAGGCTGGAGAGATGGCTCAGCAGTTAAGAACAATTGCCGCTCTTATAAAGGACCCAGGTTTGGTTCCTAGTACTCACACCAGGTTGTTCATAACCTCTCAAAACTCCAGTTGTTGAGGATCTGGCACCCTCATCTTATCTTCCTGAGAACCTTCCCTCATGTGAGCCTATGAACATACATAAGCTCAAATAAACACACATAACACAACACATAAACATACATAAAACAAAAATAAGTTAAAAAAGAAAACTGAACAAAAATTATGGTAATGGGTATGTAACAAAAGTTAGTAGTAAGTCCTAACAGGTGGAGCGCAGTAAGAAGAGTACAAAATTGGCCCGAGTTCAGACATAGGCCCTGAACTTTCTCTAGAGTCACAAGGATCCATGGACAGCTATGAATATGCGGATGAAGTCAGTGCTCAAGAATCTCTTCCTAATAGCTAAGAAGCAATCAGTACCCTGAAGATTTGTAAGAGCACAGCCACCACTGACAGGTTAGGATTTAATTTACTAGGTACCTGTATCCTGCCCTCCCATTCAACTCACCTGTATCCTGCCCTCCCACTGAACTCACATATTAACCTTCATCTTTTTACACGGAGTGTCTCCTCTCTGGCCCCTCTCTATCTTCTTCCTTCACTGTGGACATGGTTATGATATTTTCCATTTCTGTCTGTAAATCTTCCAAGTTAGTAACTTAGGCATAAATCAATTCATATTCCCTCCTTATGCAGGTTTCCGTCTGCACATAAAATAAAATATGTGACTTTTAGGGCTCCCACGTTCAGGTTTATGGCCCCTTATCCCTCTGCATATTGAGCTACTCTCGCCCTCTGCTCTGTCTGCCCAGCTGAACTCTCCTACTCCCTAAGGAACTCACATTTCACCTCGGGGATTTTATTTCCTGCAGTAGTCTCCTTCGCAGGATACCCTTGGCACCAGGGTTAAGGCTACTTCTGTCAGTCTGTCACATCCACAGAAGTGTCTTTATAACTTTTGTTTAAAAGAATTCCCTACTCTTTTGTTAGCTTACATTTCTCTCTCTTATATTTTTTCCACAGAAGTTATCAGCTATGCCCTACAGGAGCACAGATCCTTTCTACACTATACAGCATGACCAAGAGGTATAATCAGTTGATTCCAATTGAGTCAAATCACATGACAACATTTAGCCTTGAATTTGGATATTTTGCTTACTTGATTTTGATGTGTCTTTGGATATTATTCTAGGTTTGAAACTCAGTTATAAAACAATAATTAATATATTTATACTTAAATTGTTCTAGGTAAAATTATTTTTACTTAATGTCTAACTAACATAGAATAATTGATCTATTTATTTGAGATGAAAAGTGATTCCATTATTAGTTGATTGATTGATTTATTTTTTTTACGTCCCAATCAAAGCTTCCACTCCATCCTCTCCTGTCAGTCCTTCTTTCTCTCTTCTCCTCTAGTCCTCCAATACTCCCCTTCCTCTCAGAAAAGGAGAAGCCCTTCATGAATAGCAACCCACCATGGATATCAAGTTGCTCTGGGAATAGGCTTATTATCTCCTATTGTGGTTAGACAGCTCAGTTAGGGGAAGGGACTAAAGGTGGGCGACAGAGTCAGAAACAGCCCCTGCTCCTGCTGTTAGGGGTCCCACATGAAGACCAAGCTGTGCAACAGTTACACATGTCACACACACACACACACACACACACACACACACACACACACACCATAGGTCCACACATGCAAAAGAAGAAAGAGAAAGGAGTGGGAGAAGGAGGAGAAGGAAGAGCAAGAAGAATAGAAGAGGAGGAGGGGGAGGAGAAGAAGAAGAGAAAGAAGAAGAGTCCATATAGTTTAGTAGTATAAATTTATAATATGATCAACAAACTCAATAAAACCTTCAAAGTTTTCACTAGTTTCATGTAACTCAACACTAGGTAAAAAATAAATTTATGAATCACAGATTAGGCTTGTAAAATATACTCTAAAGTTATGATTTGTTATTTTGAAAATATGAAGTCACATATAATTTTGCTTGTCTCAAGAAAAACATCCGATTTTAGGGAAAGTTATAATGATAATAGCTTTCTTTTTATTAACACCCCTTCATAGGTCATTAATAAATTAAGTGCATTAAGATTTGCTCCATTTTAGAAGCAAAGAGATAAATTACAAATGTAGTTTGCTTTGAAAGTTCTACATGTAAAGTTTACTTCAGCTTGAATTGAACCTCAAACCAGAACAGGGCAAAAAACTGGGAACAAGATGCTAAAAACAGAACAGGACCAGAGGAGGAAGAAACCAGTGAAGAGCTTGTGAAGGAGAAGAAGAGCTCACCAAAGATTTTGAAGCAATTGGAGATCTGCTAACTGGAGGAATCAAGTTGCCCTCTGTCCTAGTCTAGTGCCTCTCATCCTTTTTAATGCTGTGACCCATTAATACAGTCCCTGTGTTGTGCTGACCCCAACCATAAAATCATTTTGTTTTTACTTTAAAACTGTAATTTTGCTGTTGTTACAAATCGTAACAAATATCTAACTTTTCTGATGTTCTCAGGTCACCTCTATGAAAGGGTCATTTAACCTACCAAAGGGATTGAGATCCACAGGTTCAGAACCACTGGCCTATATGGTTTAGGATAGGTCATTGTGTTACCAAAACCTGGTGACTTCACTGTGGTAGTTAGGGAAGAGACGATGGGAGCTGTAGACCTGGCAGACCCACCCATGCTTGGGAAAACATCAGGAAAGAACCAGATCTCTCCCTGCCATCCATTCCAGTCTTCTGTCAACCTCCCTGGCTCTTTCATAGGTTTAAGTCTCTAAGGATAAGCATCAGGGATGCTTCTGGTATAGCCAGAAGTGAGTAGATCAGAGAAAAGTTTGGTTCTGGGAATAAGACAAGGCAGGATCCTCAGCCTAATGAAGTCTTGTGGCATCAGTGTGTTGCACCAAATTATGCTTCAGAAGCAAGAACGAAGCCTGTCAGGATCTGCAAGGGCGAAGAAGCCTAGCAAGCTCTACTTGATGGCACATAAAGATGATGATTTCATTACAGGAATATTATGATATTAATGTGTTTTAATCTTCAAGCTCCTATTTAAGCTTCATCCCACATTTATCTATCTTGTTTAACTTTTGTACCCACAATTTCAAAACCTCATGGCCCCTAAACTTTGAGACAAAGATATATAACTATGTGCTGAATATAGTCCATCAGCAAGTACAAGAGTCTATGTGCAGTGCTGCCTGCCCACTGACACTGTTTATGAGGGGAACTTACTGGAGGGAACAGGCATTTACAACCCACAAAAGGGATTGACATTGTGTGTACTAGTGTAGAAGATATTGCTGTCTCCAAAGACTTATGTGTTGTTGAAGGTTTGAGCCTTGCTTGACATGTCAAAAGGAAATGGTTTTGATTTAGGAAGTGTTGTCTATTAGATTCAGAGGTTCCCTCAAAGGGAATTGCTGAACCCTGGTCTCTCTCGTTGCTTCCTGCCTATGGAGTAAGCAGGTTTTCTTTGCCATATATCTATGTGCTTCCTTGCATGAAACTGGATGCAATGAAGCCAATCAAGCCCTAACCATGAACCCAACTGAATATTTTCTAAGCTAATTATCTCAGGTATTTGCTATGGCAAGTATCAAGCTGGGAAAGAAACAGGAAACGGTGGTGCTTTATGAGCAATGCACAATTTTGTCTCAGAACATAGGGGCCACATGAGATGGTATACAGGTTTGGGAAAGTGCAACATTGGAACACTGCAACCCACCTGTGATTTGGAGCAGGATCAGAGTTTATTTATGCTAGACTAAGAAAGAAAAGTGCCCCAGGAAGTAGGGGTGAAGGGAACCTTCCTTATAGAGGAAGTTTGCTCTATTCCTCAAGTGAACTCTGTCATCTGAGCAAGAAAACGTTAGAGCAATTTCACTGAAGAGTAAGTCTTTCTCAAGACAGGGAAAAACATGAAAACTGATAAATGGCAATTATATTGTTTACATAATGAAAAATAAGATCTCTTAGGATGTGTAGCAATGACAGGGTCAAATTTTCAATTAATAACTATGAAAGTGAAGCCATAACTGTCACACCAAACATATTTGGCAGTGATTATGACTTGATTCCTTGGCTATCCAGACAAAGTCCATAAAATAGTGTGAGAAAAACAGAGTTTCCACTTCTATCCACACATTCCTGTAAATGTGCAGATTTTGACACATTGTGACTTTAAGACAGAAGGGAAAATGTGGAGTTGCTCAGCTTAATAGGCAGTGTCAGCTCCTTAGGAGAGAAATGTAAGGCTTTGCTGATCTATATAAGCAAATCTCGGGGGGAACTCATGCAAGAATTAGTTCTGAGGTGAGAGAAGGAAGGCAGAAGTAATTTTAAATCAGATGGTATCAGCTTTGATGTGCTTGCCAGGGATCCAGCCACACAGCTGGGAGGAAGCTAAATTATTTGCTACTTTTGTTTCATTCAAAAGGAGATCACACTATGCATTTTGGAGATATCGAACATTTATTGCTGTAATGTACAAAAGGAATCAAAAACGTTAGTGTTTTCATCCTCTTAAATGACCAAAGCCAAAAGTTTTTTCCCCATGCAGACCTTTAAGGATATAGCACTAATTACTAACTGCTTTCGATGAAAAACCATTTTGTATAATAGTCTGTAGATTAAGCATCCTTTGCTGGATTCCAGAGTTGGTTCCAATGGAAACACGAGATGTCCACAGTGTTCTTGCATGCCAGGGAGATGCTCACTGAGGTGAGTTAGAGGCAGAGGGAATTCACCTAGCAGATTGGTCAGACTGGCATAGAGCAGTGGAGTACAAAGTCTCCACAGATGTGGGGGACCTACTAAAATCTGCCTTGCACTACAGAAGAAGTCATCTGTAAACAGGCCTGAGAGGGGTACCAACGTAGGGAGCTGTTTGTTCCCCCTTCGTATCACTGGGACTCAGCTAGCTCACAAAACATCATTTAAAGCACTCTGGAGAGAAGCAATAATATTCAAAATGAATAGTCCACCAAACATCCTCCAGACTGGTTTACCAGGCAATGCTACACTGAGAACAAAGAAAATGTTGAGAATCACAGGATATTAATGAGGCACCAATCTGATGTTCTGTTCATACCTGAGGAACAGGTATGCCCTCCATAAGTGAGCTGTGCTTCTAAGGATCATTTGGAGTGTGGACTTAAGCTAACAAGCTCACACAAGGTAAGTTAATTCCAAGTTCCATGATCTATTTGTGAGCTTGGCACTGAAGTAGTTTGAGCAATTAGTAGAATTTTCATGTTGCTTTTCAGAACTGACAGATTAAGGACATATGTGGTATGTGTGTATGTGTGTGTGTGTGTGTGTGTGTGTGTGTGTGTGTGTGTGTGTGTGTGCATTGTTCATAAAATATCAACCCAAGCACAACTCTATGTGCATAGATAGTCTTACAGAAATTAATAGCTCAGCAGACAAAAAGGCATGGACAGGAATTCTTGGTTCCATAAAGTAGAATTCTCTGTTCAAAGAGCCTAAGACATATGAGTCTTAAGAGATAGAAATGCATTATGAACACTGTGTTTTAAGTTCAATCTCATGGGAACTGTTGCTTATTTTACTATTTTAGAGGATGAACTTAAATGTGACCTAAAAAGGAGTTAAGAAGCAATTATGAACTGAGCAATAAGTGAGGATCTTGGGGACAAGAAACAAAAGTGGACAGAGGAAACGAAAGCTGTCTCTATATGCTGCTAACTTTTTTTCAGAACTAAATATATGCTACTGTTGAGTGTTTTAATCTTCTCTCATATATTACATCCTGCCACAGTTTCTCCTCCCTCAACTCTTTCCACCACTCCCAGATCCACTCTTTTTCTATTTCCACTCCACAAAAGAAAGGAAAAAAAAAGCAGGCATCCCAGGGAAATAAACCAAACACAGAATAACAAGTCACAAGACTAGGCACAAGCCCTCATGCCAAGGCTGGACTATCCCACATAATCAGAAAGAGAGTGTTCTATGTGGAGGAAAAGGTGTGTTCAGATGAGGAAAGAAAGCACACAAAAGAGAAGGCAGGAAGTGATTTTATTATTATTTCTCCACAGTCTGCAATACTTCATATACCCTCACATCCCTGTTCCTCCTCACACACACATACATGGAAGAATATGCCGAGCTGATGTGCAAAACTTCTTTGTGTCTTCTAGATTACTAGATACCTAATAGTTTAGCATTTTATTCATACTGAATTTCAATTTGAGTAATTACTACTGTGCTATACAAAGACCTATGCTTTTGTTTCCAATGCTAAGCTTCTATTAAACATCCTAACTTTTTCTCTCAGTCACTACTACACTTTCCAGTTCTAGAATTTTCATTTGGTTTATGTTGAGGATATCCATAATTCCCATCTTCAAATTACTCACATGGACTCTATTATACCCATTCTACCTCTTGACGTTTTTAACATAGTTTAATGAACACCTTAGGAGTTCAGAATTTTATAACACCATTTTTGATAAGTGCTGTTTGGGGGTCTCTTTCTGGGAGTCCATTATGACTTTTTCTTTCTTTTTGGGGGGTGAGGGCCAATGGGTTGAACTATATTTTTGGCAGATAGCTGGTGTGTCTTCGAGTGATCTGGGTCTTTGGAATGTTTCCATACTTTTTTTTTTAGAGGTTTCTAGTTTAGAACTAATACAGAAATTTCTAGAATGAAACAGTTTGCAAACTTAGCATCAACGTCCCACATGCCTTCTCCCAGCTCCGACTTCTTGGAGACTTTATATCCCTACTCCCATAAAGCATTAGTCAGCTCCTGGCTCTCTTTCTGGTTGTCCATTGCCCTTCCTCTAGATCAATGGTTCTCAATGCTGGGACCCTTTAATACAGTTTCTTGTTTGTGGTGACCCTAACCATAAAATATTTAAAATATTTGCTACTTCATAACTGTAATTTGGCTACTGTTATGAATTGTAATGTGAATATCTGATATGGCGGGTATCTGATATGGCACTCCCAACCCACAAGTTGAGAACTGCTGCTCAGATCTCTCCCTGTCCATATACAGTTCATGTCTGAGCCACGATATGTAGGGCCTATTATCTTATTTCTGGCTCACTTTTTTTTGAACTGCTTACTTCTCTTTAGCATTCTGTCCTGTGATTTCCAGCTGCTTTAACAGCTTACTATTCTTCTTGTTCTGTTAACATATTTATCTCAATATTCTACAACAGAGCTCTAAAGGTGATCATTGCCAATGCAATGAAAGTTGCATTTTGAAGATGAGAAAAGAAAATAATGGAAATTCATGAAAATATTCAAATATAGATGATACAAATAACAATGAAATATGGATAGACTTTATGATTTGTAGTCTGTAGTTTACACAGGACAGAGTGGCAGAGAACCAAAGGGATTGGAATTATATTATTCATTGTTAGCTTTGCCAGGTAAAAGAATTTGATTATCTGCAGGAATAACTTTTATACCTTTTAAACATCATGGTTACAGGAAACTATAGTAACAATACAATGCATTAATTTTTGTCAATAAAACATGATAATAGAAGTCTAAAATATATATATTTTATATATTTAATACTTCAAAATGTTGACCATGTTATCAAAATATGTAAACTGATGGGGCCAATTTAAAAAATATCTCCAAGTATTGATTTTGTACCCATGATATCAAGATTAAGATTATTAAGTCCATATTTGGTATTAATATTGACAAAATGTCTCACTTTACTCTGGAGGCTACTTGTTTGATTTAAACATGTCAAGGGTTGTGACAGTTTCTCTTGTGGTTGCTTATATGCTTAAAATATTTCAGTAGAAGTAAAATAATCTGTTTCAACAAAAGCTTTAAAAATGTACATGATATCAATTAAGCATAATAAATGAAAATAACATTGATTGTGCTCTACTTAAGGCCACTAAAATTAGCTAGATTTATGAATAAAATAAAATTGAAAACTGGAAGTAAAAAGCATAAGGAATAACGATTAGCAGACTAAGTCCTAAAAATAGCACCAAATTAATTTTTCTGTCTGTACACAACTTGCCATCAAGGTAACTTAAACCTTCTACATTTTTCTACTCTACAGTGGTGTTGTGCCTACTTCTGCATGTAATTAAACACATGTAAATGTAGAGCACTGTGCTCCCTACCATGTACAATAATGTGAGGCCCATGTGTCACTGCTGCTGCTGCTAGGGCTGCGCGACACATTAGTTAAGAGGAGGCAATACCTAATCATTATATTTTATTATAGGAAAGAGAAAAGAAGCGGGCCATGACCATGTGGAGAGAAAAAAAGGAGAGGAAGGAAAAAGAGAAGAGAAAAGAAGAGAAGAGAAGAGGAGAGAAGAGAAGAGAAGGAGAGAGAGAGAAGGCAAGAGAGGAAGAGAGGAAGCAAAAGAGAAAGAGAGCAAGAGAGAGAGGAGGGGACAAACCTGCTCCTTGTATTGTGCTATCTGTCTGTGGGGCGGGGCATTCTTGGCTGTGGTCAGAGAACTGGGGGTAGGGTCCAGCTAGAATGCTGGGAGCTTGGGGCATTGTCTAGGTGATAGAACACACATCTCTGGAGGGGGGAGGCTGCTGCAGGGCTGGGACTGAAACAGGAACCAGGGTCCCAGGTGGTGTGGTCAAACTCCTTCCATCCCTTACAGGCAGAAATTATTGCCCACTGGGTCATTGGGGTTCCAGACTTCTACTCTACTGGGCCCAGATTGCCTGAACAGACCACTGCCCCACACAATTATAGACATGCAATTATACATTTGTTCATTTCCTGTCAGTTGCCTATCCACATTATAAGGGCACAAAAGTAAACCAACATGCTGAGTTTTGCATTAATAGGAGTAGCTAAAATAAACCTTCAAATGCATAATTCTAATAATATAGGGAGATCCCTTCAACCCTAGATACTTGGGAAGCTGAGGCAAGGGAATCATAAGTTTGGACTAAACTTCAAGACTCTAATCTCAAACTAAAAACTTAAAAAACAAACAAAGATTGGAAATACAGCTTAATGGTAGAGTTCTATCCTACTGTACATAAGATTCTGAGTCTAAAATGCACATGCTCCACTATGTTCATAGCAGCCTTATTTATAATAGCCAGAAGCTGGAAAGGACCCAGATGTCCCTCAACAGAGGAATGGATACAGAAAATGTGGTTCTTCTGGGATCTTCTTTGATTTCTTTCTTCAGGGACTTGAAGTTCTTGTCATACAGATCTTTCACTTGCTTGGTTAGAGTCACACCAAGGTATTTTATATTATTTGTGACTATTATGGAAGGTGCCATTTCCCAAATTTCTATCTCAACCTGTTTAATATTTGAGTAGAGGAAGTCTACTGGTTTGACTGAATTTTATATCCAGCCATATTACTAAAGTTGTTTATCAGGTTTAGGAGTTCTCTGGTGGAACTTTTGAGGTCACTTAAGTATACTTTCATATCATGTGCAAATAGTGATATTTTTACTTCTTCCTTTCCAATTTGTATCTCTTTGACCTCCTTTTGCTGTCTAATTGCTCTGGCTAGGACTTTGAGTCCTATATTGAATAGGTAGGGAAAGAGCAGGCAGTCTTGTCTAGTCACTGATTTTAGTAGGATTGCTTCAAGTTTCTTTATGTTGGCTACTGGTTTGCTGTATATTGCTTTTAGTATGTTATGTATGGGCCTTGAATTCCTGATCTTTCCAAGACTTTCACCATGAAGGAGTGTTGAATTTTGTCTAATTAGATGAAATTCTTTGCGTTTGTTTGTATAGTGAATTACATTGATGGATTTTTGAATATTGTACCATCCCTGCATCCCTGGGATGAAGTCTACTTGATTATGATGAATGTCTGTTTTGATGTGTTTTTGGATTTAGTTTGTGAGAATTTTATTGAGTATTTTTGCATTGATAGTCATAAGTGAAATTTGATCTGAAGTTCTTATTCTTTGTTGGGTCTTTGTGTGGTTTAGGTATAAGAATAATTGTGGCTTCAGAGAACAAATTGGGTAGCATTCCTTCTGTTTCTCTTTAGTGGAATAGTTTTGAAGAGTCCAAGTGGATCAAGGACCTCTACATAAAACTAGATACACTGAAACTAATAGAAGAGAAAGTGGGAAAGAGCCTTGAGCACAGAGGCACAGGGGAAAGTTTCCAGAACAGAACACCAATGGCTTATGCCCTAAGATCAATAATTGACAAATGGAACCTCATAAAATCACAAACTTCTGTAAGGCAAAGGACATGGTCAATAGGACAAAACAACAACCAACAGATTAAGAAAATGTCTTTACCAATCCTACATCTGATAGAGGTATAATATCTAATACATACAAGGAACTAAAAAAGTTACACTCCTGAGAATGTACTCTATTAAAAATGGGGTACAGAGCTTAAAAAAAATTCTGAACTGAGGAATATTGAATGGCTGAGAAGCAGCTAAAGAAATGTTCAACATCCTTAGTCATCAGGGAAATGCAAATCAAAACAACCCTGAGATTCCATCTCACACTAGTCAGAATGGCTAAGATCAAAAAGTCAGGTGACAGCAGATGCTGGCAAAGATGTGGAGAAAGGAACACTCCTCCATTGCTGGTGGGATTGCAAGCAGGTACAACCACTCTGGATATTAGTTTGGTGGTTCCCCAGAAAATTGGACATAGTACTACCTGAGGACCAAGCAATACCACGGGTATATACCCAGAAGATGCTCCAACATGGAATAAGGACATATGCTCCACTATGTTCATAGCAGCCTGATTTATAATATCCAGAAGCTGGAAAGAACCCAGATGTCCTTCAACAGAGGAATGGATACAGAAAATGTGGTACATTTACACAATGGAGTACTACTCAGCTATTAAAAACAATGAATTCATGAAATTCGTAGGCAAATGGATAGAACTAGAAAATATCCTCCTGAGTGAGGTAACCCAGTCACAAAAGAACACACATGGTATGCATGCACTGATAAGTAGATATTAGCTCTAAAGCTCAGAATAGCCAAGATACAATTCACAGACTATATGAAGCTCAAGAAGGAAGTCCAAAATGTGGATACTTCAGTCCTTCTTAAAAAGGGGAACAAAATACTCATGGGAGGTAGATGGTGGGAGGGAGTTGAGAGGAATAGAGGAGCGGGAGGGGGAGGGGAAAAGTGCAGTATCAGGTATGGGAGGAGACAGGATGATATACAGAGAGTCAGGAATTTGAACAGAGGTATGTAGCAATAAGGGTGGGGAAGTGGGAATAGCCACCAGCAACTCTCAGATGCCAGGAAAGCAAGAGACTCCCAGGACCCAATGGGGATGAGATTAACTGAAATGCCTAACAAAGGAATGGAGAACCTCTGCAGACCACATGCAAACTGTAGGCAAGACACCTGGTTGGGGGAGGGGAGCACCCACTCATCTCCAAATTATTAACCCAGATTGGCTCTTATCTAAAGGAAATACGGGGACAAAGTGTGGAGCAGAGACTGAAGGAAAGGCCATCCAGAGACTGCCCCCACTTGGGGATCCATCTTATATACAGACACCAAACCTAGATACTATTGCTGATGCCAAGAAGTGTTTGCTGACAGGAGCCTGTCTCCTGATATGTTCTGCCAGAGCCTGAGAAATAACAGAGGCAGATGCTCACAGTCAACCATTGGCCTGAGCACAGGGACCCCAATGGAGGAGTTAGAGAAAAGGCTGAAGAAGCTGAAGGGGTTTGCAATCCTGTAGGAAGAACAACAATATCAACCAACTAGAACACCCAGAGCTCCCAGGGACTAAACCATCAACCAAAGAGTACACATAGAAGGACTCATGGCTCCAGCCATATATGTAGCAGAGGATGACATTGTTTGGCATCAATGGGAGGAGAAGCCCTAGGTCCTGTGAAGGCTTGATTCCCCAGTGTAGGGGAATGCCAGGAGGGTGAGGTAGGTGGGTAAGGGAGGACTCTCCTAGAAGCAGGGGGAGGTGGGAGGGGATAGGGGGTTCTGGAGGGGAAACCGGGAAAGGGGATAACATTTGAAATGTAAATACATAAAATATGCAATAACAAGAAAAAAGAAAAGAAAGATTCTGTGTCCAAGTCCCTAGACTAATTACAATATCACTTTACATCCAATAAATCAGGTACTAGTTGTCTTTAAGCATAGGCAAATAATATAACATTTCACTTATTTCTCAGGTAAAATAAAGAACAATAGGTTTTGGATTCTCAGCAAAAATATTTTATTTATTCTCTTCTAACACATGAGCATTTGAACACTCAGACCCGGAAACCAGTAAAGTCAAATTGACGGGGGAAGAGGGGACATCCTTTGTGCTCATTCACAAATCTCATTGACTTGAAAGAGGCTGGATAGGGAGGTATTGTTGGGTTGGTAGAGCTATTCTAGGCAAAAGATCAGTTGGCTCTGGTGACTGCCACTGATTGGATACAATAGTACATCTTATGATGCTGGTAATTTAATTGTATTTGTATTGTTGTGGATAAAAAGAGTATCCTGTGTATGATGGAAAGGATGAGGGTACGTTCTGGGTACTGATCATCTAGGATGGCATGAAGACCGCTGAGGCTAACTTTAGGATTGGCAATAGAGAAGTAAAGAGATACCAGAGTTGGTCAGGTTAGTCTTAGCTGTCAGTTTCACTGGAAGTGGACTCAACTATGAGATTAGCTGCTAGACATATTTGTGTGAGATTATTTTTGATTAGGTTATTTCAAATAACGAGACCTACCCTACATGTAGGTGTCACTTTTTCAAATGACAACTGAATAAAAGGGGGTCTAAGGAGAAGCTTTACTTTTTGCCTCATTACATTCAATTTTCATTGGCAAGCTCACTTGCACTGTGGCTGCTGCTGCTGCTGCTGCTGCTGCTGCTGCTGCTGCTGCTACATTCCTTCCCTCTTATCAGAATCTAGCTCCCTCAGGTTTAAGCATGGACTTCCAGGGATCAAGCAAGCTTTGTATAAAGGCATCACATGAAGCTGCTCATTGACCGAACAGTTAACAGGGCTCTAAACCTCTTCAGGGTGAAGACAGCCATTGCTGGACTCTTTAGTCTATATCATTTAAACCAACCCGATAAATCCTCTTTTAAGGCATATTCATTTGATCAGTTTTGTTTTCCTAGGCCAAAGTAGATTAAGATACATACTGATGACATAAGGGATGTGTCGGTAGTGCAATTTAAGGCTCTTCTGCTGATGGTACCCTTCCCCAAATCTGCCTAATCCATGTCCTACTGTTTCCGGGTAATACCGTGATTTCCTTCTTCAGACCCTCAAAGAATAATTTTTCTTCGTTTTTCATTCCTATTCTAGTTTTTATTTATTAGATATAATTCTATTATTTTTTAAGTGGCACACTAAGTTAATGATCATCATAACCAAGTATAGCTATGGATAATTATGTGGATCCATCCATCTATCTATCTATCCACTACTCTGGGGAAATTATGCTACTCATGAAACACACTGAACAAGAGCATGTCAGCGTTTATTTTGCATGTCAGTGTATTTTGGAATATCTACCTTATATTTATTCTGAATGAAAAGCTACTCCACTCTTGAGATAGCAAACAGTGCTATGGTAGCTTTCCAATCAAGACAAAGAGACATAAGTGGTATATTTCTAAAGTACAAAGTTGAGAAGAGAGGAAAATGAAACACATTCAAAGTTCGGAGTTCATATGTAATACAAAGACCAAAAGAGGGGGCTGATGAGATGGCTCGGTGGTTAAGAGCACTGACTGCTCTTCCAGAGGTCCTGAGTTCAATTCCTAGCAACCACATGGTGGCTCACAACCACCTGTAATGGGATCCAATGCCCTCTTCTGGTGTCTGAAGAGAGCAAACGTATACTCTTGCATAAAATAAATAAATAAATAAATAAATAAATAAATCTTTAATAAACAAACAAACAAAACCCCCAAAGACCAAAAGAATCAAATAACTCAGAAGTCCAAGGACAATGTCTGTTTTGACCTGCATTTCTTTGCAGTAAGCCCTAAGTACTTTCCACAAGTGATCCATTCCCTTTAAAGATTAATCATACATCCCAACTAAAAGGATTGCACAATGGATCCGATAACCTAGGTCACCTTAGTGACAAGGAAATGATTATCACCTGAGTTCCCACCTTGCTTGATTATACCTGTCACCCCAAACCCACTAATATATCTCCCAGCATCTGACTCTTTTCCTGGCCATTAATCTTCCATTTAAGAGTAAAGATCTAAAGATACATTTTAGTCACCTGTTAGTGGGATAGTTAACCCTTTAGGGATTCACCCAGAAGAAGATATTGGGGGGAAAAGTTAAGAAATCGTTCATGGCTTCCATTCTCTCTCAGATACTGTATATCCTGCTTTTGTACCAACATACCTTCTTGATAACCTGGACTGCAGCTCTCCTAGTTCTTTACATGTGTAAACAGACTTAAATTTATGTAAATTCCTGGGGACATTTCATATTCTGAGAAAAAAATAAATTCAGTATTTAAAAAAATGCAATGTTTTCACATGAAATAGCTCAACAAGAGCAAGAGTTTCATGTCCTAGCTTCTGAGTAGAGAGCAGCTTTGAACATGGATAAGCAAAAACCTGTACAGTAGGAAATGGAGTCTTTGAGGTATATGCCAGGAGTGGTATAGCTGCCCATATGGTAGATCTATTTCTAGTTTTTTTGAGGAACCACTACACTGATTTACGACATAGCTGAACCAATTGCTTTCTCTTCAATTGTGCAATAAGGTTTCCTGTTCACTACATCCTTGCCAATATGTGTTGTCTCTTGTTTTCTTTATCTTAACCATTCTGACTGAGGAAAGATGAAATCTCTAAGTAGCTTTATTTGCATTTCCACGAAGGCTAAGGACAGTGATGAACAGATAATGAAAAGGCAGTCCTCTACACAATGGAATTTGATTCAGCTGTAAAGAAAAAGGAAATCATGAAATTTGTAGGTAAATAAATAGAACTGAAAATCTTTATTCTGTGTGATGTATCCCAGACCCAGAAAGATAAATAACACGTGTTTCCACTTGTGTGTGGATATGAACTTCAGATCTTCAGATGCCTGTGTCTAGTTTGGAATTTCTATAGTACCTAGGACTAGAAAGGGACTGGAGATGACGAGGGTGAAGAAAGTTTGTACTACAAGAGGAGGAGCAGTACAATGCAGGCGATATCAAGGGGAAAGTAAAAATATTCAGAAAAGGTATTTGCTAGAGGAAAAGGATGGAAAGGCAGGACCAGAGAGCGGGTTGGGGAAGGGATAACTAATACTAACACTGTTTGAAAAAACCATGAAAACATACTATGTTTTGAGTTTCATTCATACATGCTCACGCCATGCACACAGACACACATAGACACACACACAGATACACAAACACATGCACACCCCCCACACACACACATACTCACACAATTCTACAGAGCGGTTTCTAGAGTTTCTGATGTCAGAAACTACAGACTGCCAAATCAAAAGCCCTACGCCAGATGTATGGGACTTCCTCTTGAGATTTTAGTCATGAGTGTCATGGAGACCATCAAAACAAAACATATTCTTGTTAGTTCTTCTGGTTACCCACCAGAATTGAATAATAAGACAGGCCCTATTGCTGAAGAGACCACAAACTTTGGCCATAGGCAATGGAGAAATCAAATTGGTACTGAGCAGGAAGCTTCCTGTTACTTTGGGGTATAGCTCTCATAGTACTTGAAGTGCAATTGAATGCAAATTTTTACAAACGATCAAAGAGTAACGATCATTACTTACAAATTTATAGAAGCTGTGGTTACCTTCACAAGGACTGCATAAGGTCAAGCCACTCACCCCTCTACCATGGAGGAGACAGAGTGCAAAAGATTGGAGTGGGGACCCCTAATTGGAAAGCTATTGAGGAATTGGATATCTTCTCGGGAAGAGGGAGTCCCATCTTTGAAGGGTACCAGTCCTGATATGTTGACCAAACTCTCCATGGCCTGGCATCCATAAACTAATGGGCAGCAAAATTGGACACAGCTTAAAAAGGAAAATGAGATATAAAGCTTAGGTAGGCGGGATCAGATCTAGAGAAGTTGGGAGCAGTATGGAATCAATAGGATATGTATAGCAGAGGACGGTCTTGTCGGTCACCAATGGGAGGAGAGGCCCTTGGTCCTGTGAAGGTTCTATGCCTCATTGTAGGGGAACGCCAGGGCCAGGATGTGGGAGAGGGTGAGTTGGTGAGCAGGAGAAGGGGGGAGGGAATAGGGCTTGTTTTTTTTCTTTTCAGAGGGGAAACTGGGAAAGGATATATCATTTGAAAAGTAAATAAAGAAAATATCTAATAATAATAAAAAACAGGTTTTATGAACTTATTCAGAATTAATAAAGTTACTATATTCAAAGCTGAAAGTCATGAGTATTCCAAGCCTCACTGAAAAAAAAATGCAAAAGTGAACATCCCACTTACTGTATCCTCTACCAGAAGAAATATTTTTGTAAAGATAGGAACATGGAGGAAGCTTGCATTCATCAAGCCACTTCAAACCTGAAGTTCTGTTCCCTGATGTGTTGAGGACTGGTGAGCTCTATCTCACTTGTTGCTTGGGCTCATAAAGGGCATTATGCCACCATTCTTAAATATGTGTAGGGGTTGAATATTTTCATCCCTCTTTTTCTTACAAAAGGATTCTATGCCCTTTCTCACTGGTGACCTGCCTCGGCAGTGGAATGTGAATTGGTGGGACCCATACACCACAAATGGATACTGCACAGAAACATGGAAAGACACAAATTTCTGCCACCACCCTTGCTTGTGTTGTTTACTGTGTCCCAGGAAACAGCTATCCCCACCACCTAGTTCTCAAAAAATCTACAGGAGGCTGGTCTGAGACTCTGACTCAGAGCCTACAGTAAACCTGAAGTGGCTGGTGACTGTGAACAATTTATTTATGTGACTAATAAATTTGAGTTGTAAACCACCATGGATATTTTTTAACTTGTTTGTAAATGCAGTGCAACCTCACGGAATCTGACTCATGTAGCCCCTGGACCACAAAGCAAATACTGTGCACCCTCCCGGTCCAGTTCCAACTTAGACAGGGGCACCAGAGCCTGACAGTGCTTTAAATATGTGCTATCTAAAATAGGCAACAACTTTGCTCTCCTATAGGAGCTTGTTTTCATTCCACATAATGTCTTTAAAAACACTTGTGATGATGTCCCATCCTCTTCTAGTGATTTTTTTTTTTGCTATTAAATTTTTTTAAATTATTATTTTATGTGTACGGGCATTTTGCCTGCATATAGGCATAAGCATCATGAACATGGCTGGAGCTCCTAAGGCCAGAAGAGGGTATCAGATCCTTTGGAACTGGAGTTTAAAATGGTTGTTAGCCACCATGTGTGTGCTGGAAATTGAACTTGTATCCTTGGGAAGAACAATTCTTAACATTTACATATGGAACATCCTAGTACCTGTTTCACACCCTTGCAAGAGTGTATTGTACACAGCAGGATGTTGGTTTTAGTTTCCCTGGCATAGGTTAATTCTTGAATCATTTTATAAAATGTCAGAATGTAAACTTAAAACTTTTATAATGTAAAACATAACAATGCTTCATTTTAAAATATATGCATACTGGGTAAACTTAATTTGTATACACTGACACTTTGTAGGACTGGTGTGGGTGAATATGCATGTACTCATTAAACTAAAACATGCATGTTTAAAAGTCAGGATTCTAATTATAACACTTTTGGGGGGATTGTCATCATGCTATCTCTAAAGGAAAATGTTTTAACATTCTTTTGGTAGACATAAACTACTTCAAGTTTAATCAACACATCAGCTCGAGGTACGTCTGGGGCTTGGAGTCAGCTGGGCTGTGTTGAGTTCTGTTTTGCTGTATAATTTTTTTTTAGCATTTGAACATGTGCCATTTCCTTTTATAAGGCTTACTTTCTTCACTTGGAGCATGTACTAACAAAGAACATCCAATAGGTCTGATGAAAGTTTAAAAGTTCACATAGGTCATCCACTACAATACTTTTGTGCATGTATAACAAGAACACAGTGAGCTCTGGCTTCCTCCCCACCTCCACCCCTCTGTTCTTAACACAGCCACGTGGGTCCTTTGCAGTCCTTACAGTCCTAAATAGGCATTCTCACACATACTTGCTCATGACATCATTACAATAACTTGTGTCAGAAATGCTATGCTATTTTAAAGACCAAAGGACTGAGACACAAAAGGCTAAAAGGGTGGATTTAGCTTAGAAAGAAATTTGAGAGGACTTAGAAATGGAGGCATTTGATGGGCAAAGTGTCTGCCATGCACCTGCCAATGAGTTCAAGTTTCTCTGGGACTGGAAGCTACAGTTTCTTCATTCATGAAGAAGAAACAATCATGGATGCTTCATGTATTAATTGTTAAACTAAAGTGAGAAAATATTTGTACTTCTAATAGTAAGCATTAGGGATTTCCAGTCTTATAAATATTGACTATGATAATAGTATGTATTTTAATCATTTGGAATTTTGTTTCCCTTGTTCTTTTTTTTTTTTAAAGAAATCCACTAGGTTTTCATGAACATATATGAAACAATTTGAAGTCATCTCATATGCATAAACTACATTTAAGGCATCTGTAGGAAAGTAGTTTAATAGAAATCACCAGTGTTCCAGATGGCGTTAGGTTGTCTTACATATTTATCATCAATGGTGCATAATGTATGGTAATAATTTATTATAACAAAACACATAGTGGAGTACATTTTCAACAAGGGCTTACAGAACTCAAAGAAAAATTATGTTGGGCTCAAAGATGAGAAATACAAGAATATATTCAAATCCTCCCATAATTTCAACATGTCTTAAGGAATTCAGTACATAGTTTAAACAGTACTCTTGTAATTTTAAATATTTCCTGGTCCTATCTTAATAGCATTAGATTCTTTTAATTCTATCTAACTAAAATGATTGATGAGAACTATTAGGTAGGAATATGTTCATGATATTGTTTTCTTATTGCTGGTTTTGTGTATGTTTTTCAAATGTCTTAAGTGCATGTTGATCAGAAAAGTATGCTTTGGTTGCTTGTCCATAATTCAGCACTTATACTTTTTAATTAGATATTTTCTTTATTTACATTTCAAATTATATCCCCTTTCCCAATTTCCCCTCCTAAAAAAAAAAAACAAAAAAAAAACAAAAAACAAAACCAAAAACTCTATTCCCTCCCACTCCCCCTGCTCACCAACACACCCTCTCCCACTTCCTGGTCCTGGCATTCCCCAACACTGGGGCATAGAGCTTTCACAGGACCAAGGGCCTCTCCTCCCATTGATGACCAACTAGGCCATACTCTGCTACATATGCAGCAGGAGCCATGAGCCTTACCATGTGTACTCGTTGGTTGGTGGTTTAGTCTTTGGGAGCTCTGAGGGTACTGGTTAGTTCGTATTGTTGTTGCTCCTAAGGGGCTGCAAACCCCTTCAGCTCTTCAGTCCTTTCTCTAGCTCCTTCATTGAGGACCCTGTGCTCAGTCCAATGGATGTCTGTGAGCCTCTACTTCTGTATTAGTCGGGTACTATCCGAACCTCTCAGGAGACAGCTATATCAGGTTCCTGTCAGCCAGCACTTGCCGGCATCAGAAATAGTGTCTAGGTTTGGTGATTGAATATAGGAAGGATTCCCAGATGGGGCAGTCTCTGGATTGTCCTTCCTTCAGTCTCTGCTCCATACTTTGTCTCTGCAACTCCTTCCATAGGTATTTTGTTCCCCCTTCTAAGAAGGATCGAAGTATTCACACTTTGGTCTTTCTTCTTCTTGAGTTTCTTGTGGTTTGTGGATTATATCTTGGGTAGTCTGAGCTTCTGGGCTAATAATATCCACTTATCAGTGAATGCATGCCATGTGTGTTCATTTGTGATTGGGTTCCCTCACTCAGGATGATATTCTCCAGATCCATTCATTTCCCTAAGAATTTCATGAATTCATTGTTTTTAATAGCTGAGTAGTACTTCATTGTGTAAATGTACCACATTTTCTGTATCCATTCCTCTGTTGATGGACATCTTGGTTCTTTTCAGCTCCTGGCTATTATAAATAAGGCTGCTATGAACATAGTGGAACATGTGTCCTTATTACATGTTGGAGCATCTTCTGGGTATATGCCCAGGAGTGGTATAGCTGGGTCCTCAGGTAGTACTATGTCCAGTTTCTTGAGGAACCGCCAAACTGATTTCCAGAGCAGTTGTACAAGCTTGCAATCCCACCAGTAATGTAAGAGTGTTCTTTTTCCACAACCTCGCCAGCATCTGCTGTCACCTGAGTTTTGATCTTAGCCATTGTCACTGGTGTGAAGTGGAATCTCAGGGTTGTTTTGATTTGCATTTCCCTGAGGACTAAGAATGTTGAACATTTCTTTAGATGCTTCTCAGACATTTGGTATTCCTCAATTGAGAATTCTTTGTTTAGCTCTGTATCCCATTTTTAAATAGGGTTATTTAATTCTCTAGAGTCTACCTTCTTGAGTTCTTTGTTTATATTGGATACTAGCCTTCTATAAGATGTAGGATTGGTAAAGATCTTAATATGAAATCTCTGCCACCATATATACTCAAAGCATGTTATAACCTACTTAAAAGAATATGTATGTGAGCAAATTGTTGTTATCATTTCCCATAGTGACAGGCTCATGAAAATTGTCATCAAGTATATCATTGACCAGAAGGTATGTGGCCATCTAATAGAATGTATTAAGCCATGTCAATATTAATGTTAATAATGTTTACTTACTTTGTATCTTATAAAGTTGGTGTGTATATATAGCATATGTCTACCTTTGTAAAACTTTTTTTTTAATTAGTAGTACTCAGAAAACTTTTATACTTTCTGCTGTGTGTATTTTACTTGGAAACACTACTTTAAGAAAGCAGAGGATTGAATAAGGAAGTTAGTCTAAACTCAACAGAGAACCTGGTGCTAAATGGTCTTGAGTGACTGTGTGGGCAAGAAGAATGACAGTAGAAGCATGGCTGGAGCTCCAGTGGTGCAATCGGTTAGCGCGCAGTACTTATATGACAGTAGAAGTGTGGAGTTGGCAAGAAGAATGACAGAAGAAGCGTGGAGTGGGTAAGAAGAATGACAGAAGAAGCGTGGAGTGGGCAAGAAGAATGACAGTAGAAGCGTGGCTGGAGCTCCAGTGGCACAATCAGTTAGCGTGCGGTACTTATATGACAGTAGAAGCATGGAGTGGGCAAGAAGAATGACAGTAGAAGTGTGGAGTTGGGAAGAGGAGGACACATTGTAAGAAAGCTTCTAGATCCAGTGCCACCATGGTTGGACGAAAGAGAGAAAGCATGGAAGGAGAAAGGATAAGAGAATAAGAACAGAGGCATTGCAAGATGCTTTGAAAGAGAGAAAGTGTGGAAGGAGAAAGGGTAAGAGAATAAGAACAGAGGCATTGCAAGATGCTTTGCAAGCCATTGCATGAATTTTGAATTGCATATTCACACACACATACCAATTTTCCTCATTGGTTGCATGAAGAATAGATTACATTAGTGAAACAAATATTCTGTATAATGTGTGGAGCTCACATGTGCAGAGCAGGGCAGAGATGTTTGGGATGGACCAGGATAACTTAATTTGTCGTGTATTCTGAGAAGATACAATTCAGGTTGCACAATGGATAGGAACCAGTATCAAGGAAAAGATACTGGTATGACCTCAGCCCTTTCAGCCTGGACCATCAAACAGGTGGCCAAGACAGCATCTTCACTGGGCTGTGGGAAAATTTGATGGAGAAGTAGGCTTGGGAGAAAGCCAAGAGTATAGTGTAGCCCATATTAGGATAGTATGTTGGGAATGAATTTAATATAGTGTTCAAAACAGAAATTCAGATCCTGTAGTTGCATAGATGGTAGTATATTTAATGCAATGAGTAATAAGAAACACTTAGTCCTGACCTGATGTTGGCAGCATCCTGAGATCTCACTTTGCAAAGCATGCAACAAGGCATTTATGAAAAGGTGCTAAATATGACTTTGGACTTGCTAATTTGGTATGCAAATGAGAAATCTGGTCTGAAAATAATCTTTGTTTTTCTTTTTTTTTCTAAAAAGATATCATGGTTATTGAAAACAAGAGGAAGAAAGGAGTAAGCCACGGAAAGACAGTAGAGAGAGTAGCAAAGCTGGTCACAGGCAGCAAAAGCTTGAAATGCCAATGAGGCGTTCATCCTGTTTTACTACCCATGTCTCACATTCATGATATGCTCAGCAAAGAAATGAATGACCTAAGATAAGATAAGCACAATCAAAAGACCAATGCAAAAACTCAGCATGGGGTTGAGTGGGGGTGGGGAAGCATGGGCGTGAGTGGGGATGGGGGAAGCACCCTTTCCAAGGCAAAGGGAAGGTGGGATGGGGTGAAGATATCTGGGAGGGAGAGAGGGAAGGGGGCAACATTTGGAATGTAAATACATAGATATAATAATAATAATAATAATAACAACAACAGCAGCATGGTTGAGGTTTATTTAAACACATTTAAACACAATTGTGGCTAAGCAAGTCATAATGAAGAGGGTGAAGCATGTGCTATGCCGTCAGCTGACCTGTCTTATTTTCTTGAGGTTGCCCTATATGTGATGCGTTATATTCACCAATCATGAAAAAAAATACCACCCCAATCTTTCCTTTCCTGTAAGTTAGAGAAACCAAAGGTTCACTTGCATAGTAGGTCGAAGCATAGTCCTACTGCTGTTTAAGGAAACATTATTGCAATTGTAGTTTGTTTGTTATAGTTTGGACAGAAAGTAATCAAACAGAAAATTTAACTATCATTTTTTTCTTCTTAAAGAACAACCCCAAGTGCTTTCAGGATACACACAGAGTACCTGAGGTCAGGCATGCCCTGCATGCCTTCCCCTCTGCTCACAGGGGTGCTGTCTCTGCTGCTTCCTCTCTGAAGGAAGATTAATTTCTGAGAATCCTTTCCCTTCTTAATTCTCCAGGATGAGAGTTCTTGCCCCCCTGCTGATGGAAAATGAAACATCAATACAAATGAAACATTTCAATTCCAAGGCAACATTACAAGTGCTTCTATCACATATGTGTTATGCTTGTGAAGATGTTGTTATAAATGCATTTATATAGATATTCATGTGAATACAAACAGCAAACGTGTGAATATACAGTAATGTTGTTTATATGCCATTCATAGAAGCTGGTGAACTGTCAGGCAGGGGATGGGAACATCTGGGCTTTCCTCAAGGACAAGAGAAAGAACCTGGTGGGTTAAGTGTTGGCTGATCTCTGAGTGCTAAGTGGGTTTTTAAATGGGCTATCTAAAGGCAATAATACACTATCACAATACAGAATCTTGATATATAAGCAAATTGTAAAATAAAGTGAATTCAGCAACAAATTCGACCTGTGTGCTATTCTGCTTTTGTTGACTATAAAGAGCTTTGTTGCTCTGTAAATATATAATGGCACTTGGGATAATGGTCTCGAGTCAATATAATGAATAATTAGCAACCATAAAGGGACATATTGAGTCATATTTTGCTAAAGACATGAACAGAAGCAATGCAAAGCCATCGCCAACAACAAAAATAAAAACAAACAAAACAACAACAATAACAGATATACATTGTCTAGTATGGCATGTGAAGAAAAAAAAGTAAAAAGTTGAGATAGGAGATGAACACTCTGAGGAAGCTCAATTAAAAGCAAAGAATTGATGAGGATAAAGCCACTGAAAACAAACATCTCAAAGGACCAAATTCATGAATTCGGGCTGCTCATTTTGGGCCCCAATGAAGGAGTTAGAGAAAAGACCCAAGGAGCTGAAGGGTTTGCAGCCCCTTAGGACAAATAACAATATGAACTAACTTGTACCCTCAGAGCTCCCAGGGAATAAACCACCAACCAAAGACAATACATGGTGGAACGATTGTTCTGGCAGCATGTGTACAGTAGAGGATTGCAAAGTTGATCATCAATGAGAGGAGAGGCCCTTGGCCCTGTGAAGGTTCTGTGCCCCAGTGTAGGGGAATGCCAGGGCCAATAAGTGGGAGAGGGTGGGGTGGCAAGCATGGGGAGGGGGGAGGCAATAGAGGTTTGTTCTTGTTGTTTTTGTTTGTTTGTTTTTTGGAGGGGAAACTGGGAAAGGAGAAATCATATGACATGTAAATAAAGAAAATATCTAATAAAACAAAACAAAGCAACAAACAAAAAAGAAACTCCAGGAACTTAAAAAAAAAAGAATTTTAATGGTTTTCATTTCTCTGGTCACTGAGGGCTTTGAACATTTCTTTCCATGCTTCTCAGCCAATCAAGATTCCTCTGATGTGAATCCTCTGTTTAGTTCTATACTCCATTTTCTGATTGGGTTGTTTGGTTTTAGTGATCAGAGAAATGCAAATCAAAACGACCCTGATATTCCACCTTATACCAATCAGAATGGCTAAGATCAAAACCTCAGGTACAACACATGTTGTTGAGGATGTGGAGAAAGAGAAACACTCCTCCATTGCTGGTGGGATTGCAAACCAGTACAAACACTCTGGAAATCAATGTGGAGGTTCCTCAGAAAACTGGAAATAGATTTACCTAAAGACCCAGCAATACCACTCTTGGGAATACACCCAAAAGATTCCTGACCATGCTATAGGGGCACATTTTCCACTACGTTCATAGCAGCTTTGTTTGTGATAATCAGAAGCTAGAAACAACCCAGATGTCCTCCGACAGAAAATGGATATAGAAAATGTGGATCATTTACACAATGGAATACTACTCAGCTATTAAGAATGAGGACATTCCAAGTTTTGCGAACAAATGAATGGAGCTAGAAAATATCCTGAGAGAGGTAACTCAGACCTAAAAGGACATGTATGGTATGTACTCACTAGTAAGTGGATATTAGCCAAAAAAGTACAGAATACCCAACACACAATCCACAGAACTCAAGAAGGTCAACAAGCTGAAGAACCCAAGTGAGGACCCCTCAGTCCCACTTGGGAGGGAGAAGGAAGCAATCACAAGTGAGGAGGGAGGGAGAGACCTGGAAGGGAAAGTGGGCAGGAGGTGTGGGAGTGGGAAGAGGGGAACTAGATCTGATATTGGGTGAGAGAAAAGGACTGAGGGCCAGCAGAGAGAATGGAAACAGGCAACCTCGGGAGGTAGAAGGTTAGGGGGACCCTCCAGAGTGCACCAGAGACACTGGGACATGAGAGAGACTCAGGAATCAAATGGAGGGACCTAAGATGAAATGCCCAAAAGTAGGGAGAGGGAACTTATAGAGCCACCTCCAGCAGGAAGACAGGGCATCAAGTGAGGGAGGGGGTTGCCATCCCACAGTCAGAAGTCTGACCCTTCATTCCTCCTGTCTGAAAGAACTGCAGGGATGGAAATGGAGAGGAGCTTGAGAAAAAGAAGGTCTAGCAACAGGCCCAAAGTAGGATCTAAAGGGAAGGCCCCAAGGCCTGACACTACTACTGAGGCTATGGAGCGCTCACAAGAGCGCTCCGAAAGACCCCACAAGCAGCCGAAAGACTCAGATGCAGATATTTTCACCCAACCAATGGATAGAAACAGCTGACCCCTGTGGTTGTATTAGGAAAAAGCTGGAAGAAACTGAAAAGGGGATGACACTGTAGGAAGATCAGCAGTTTCAATTAACCTGAACCCCTGAGGTCTCTCAAACACTGGACCACCAATCAGGCAGCATACACCAACTGAATCAGAGAAGATGCACCTAATCCTCAAGAGACTGGAGGCTCCAAGGAGTTTTGAGGTCTGGTGGGGTTAGGGTGGGTAGTGGGAGCATCCTCATGGAGACAGGGGTGGGGAAGAGATATGGGATGTGGAACAGTCAGAGGGCAGACCAGGAGGGGAATAAAATCTGGATAGATAAATAAATAAATAAATAAATACATAAATAAATACATAAATAAATATTAAATTTTTTAAAAAAAGAATTTTAGTGGTGCTCGAACATAACTGAGAGCTCCAGCCAATCAATAGGAACTGCTATTCAATGATATGGGCATTATCTGAATTGACACATGGTTATACATGATACATCCAGTTACATATAGGACATACTTAATGTAAAGTGAGAGGGTATTTATACTGTGATACTTTGAGTATTGGATAAGACAAAAATATGATGAGAAAATTGATTCAGGCCTTCACTTCACAGAAATGGGGTGGGACATTAAATCAAAATGCTAGCTTTTTCTTTGTTGTAAGTGTAATAAGTGAATCATTTATTCATTTAAAATGTGTCTGCCTTTTTCTCACAGAGTCAAGCATGTCAGATCTGCAAGGTTCAATTATGAAGTGTGAGTATCTACAAAATAAAGGCCCATTAAAGACAATGGAAAGCAGGAATTGTTTTGTTTTAAGATTTACACTATCCCTTTCTGTCTGTATCTATCCTACGTCTATCCTAGTCATATCAAAATAATGTCTAATTAAAGTCAGAGAGAACGTACCAGTATGTATCTTTAAATGTATAGGAATGCCTATTATAGGTATATCATGAGTAGTTTAAATAAATAAAATATTTGGGTAGTGTGGTGGTTTAAATAAGAAATACACCCAACATAGGCTTGGGTATTTGAGCAATGAAGCACTGGGTCCCCAGCTGGTGGGGCTGTGTTTGGAGGACTGAGTGGGATGGGCTTTGAGATTAAAACACTCCAACCACTTCACTTCTGTCTTGATGTTTCCTGCTTACACTTAAGGATGTGAACTCTTGGCTTCCTGCTCTAGCCATTGTCCCTTCCACTTGCTGCCATGCTTCCAGCCAAGATAGACTCGCATCCCTCTGGAACCATCAGATACAATATGCCCTCTTCCTGAAGTTCCCTCAGGTCATGTTCAAACTGTAGTGATATTAATAATATCTACTATATATGAAGCTTATCAGACACAATTTTTCCCATTGGGGAAGTTGTCTATCAGTTAATAAAGACAATTTATTTGAAGTTCAGTTATTTTTTTCATGTGAATAAAACATTTATCAAGAGTGATGTTTTTACAATTCTAGGGATTGTCAGGATTTTAAACTACAGTGGCATATATTTTTAAGGGCCAGTATTTAACACTTCTTCTTCTTTTATAATTGTCATATAGTGTTTCACTGAAGACACTAACTTTATAAGTAGTTAAATTGTTCTTGTACTTTTACAGACTTTGACCCTTAAAACTCCTGACCTTCAGCATCCTAAAGGACTGGCGAGCTATTGAACAGAGGTGCTCATATACATGAAGAACAAGCTGAACTGCAAATAATAGCTATAGCTCAAAGTCAGGGGCACTACAATGGAGTAAGGGAGATGAGGGAACTTTAATTCATGGAGACCTTGGATAACAGGACAGAGAGCAAACAGGCAATTCCAAACACCTCTATTGCAGGAAAGATCATGAAGAAGTTAGTCCCAGCAGTGTTCACTGACATTAATATTAATAATGTCATGACAAGAGACTTGCATAGTCCTCATAGACTTGTAGTTCATCAAGAGCTGCTGCCTGTATTCCACATCTTTCATTTGCTTTCTTAAAAAGAACATGCCTTCTCTCCCTATATCCCAGACCTCAGAACACAGACTATTATAATGTGTGGATATATGAGAAAAGACACTACAGTCCTAACTTGAGCAATATCCTTCCCCTAGGCCTACACATTTTAAATTTCATGACTTCTTATTGACTCTTCTGTAATTTACTCAACCAAGCACATGTGTGTCACCTCCCTGGTCAGCAATACTGCTAAAGAAATATGCAAATTGCTCAATGTGTCCAGCATCACTCCTCTTCTCAAAGTACCACACAATAAGTTTGTCAGCATTGAATGTACCCATTCTCCAGCCTGTTATATTATCCCTTTCTGTACTTGTCTCTGGAATTAGAAGGGCTTTCTGATCATGCTTCCCCATGCTGCAGACATGAAGCACCAATGGCATCTGAAATACTCCATCAAAACACACATTGGAGACTTTTGGAACTAAGGCTTATGTGACAATTTGCAAGTTATTAGGGATGAGCTTTGAAGGTTATGTCCTGTCCCATAGTTCTGGATCCATACTCTGCTTCTAGCTCTATTGTGATGTGATTAGCTGACCCTGCTACACATTCTTGTCACCATTGACTGAGTGTATCTGTCTTGCTTTCTCTACCATGTTGTAGTAAAATCCTCCAAAACCTTGAGACAAAATACATTACTTTTTCCTTTGTTTCTCTCAGGTGTTTTGATCCCAGTGACATGGAAATGACCATTGAAGGGAGCAACTAGAATCAGAGTCAATTCAATGTAACTTACCAAATCAAAACACTAAAGTATATCTTTAGAAGACAGTCTTTTTACAAAATACGTCTTTTAACAAAACGTGTATTTATTTTTATGAGTATGTGTAAATGCTTGTACATATGTGAGTATACAACATGTGAGCCTCAAGCAGGTAGCAGTCATAAAGAGTGCTTCCCATTCCCTGGATTACATGGTGTTTTCGAGCTGACAAGTAGGTGCTGGAAAGCAAATGTGTTGTTTGCAAGAGCAGCAAGTGACTTATTTACAGAGCAATCTCTCAAGCTCCCCAAAATAAACCTTATAGAATTTATAAAGACAAATGATTCACCAGATACACAAATGCAAAGTTGAAACACAAAAAGTATGGAAACAAAGACAGTCTAATAATTCCAAAATAACACAAGCTTGCTATATTAGCAGATCTCAAAGAAAAATACATTGATATAATGCCTGATAAGGATTTTAATGTGATTTCAAGATAACTCAGTGAGACTAAATGCTATACAGAAAGACAATTCAACAAAATCAGGAAAACAATATGAATGAAAAACTTAGCAAACAAAGAGCTATTATGAAAATATCATATGGATCTTTGAAAGACCCACTTATATCAAATAAAGATTATAGTGGGAATCTTTAACAACAGACTGGAGTAATCAAAGCACAATGCCAAGAAATTGATTAAGAACATTTTAAAAGTATCTCAGATTGCAAAGGGAAATGAAAACAAACAGTGATTTATGGAGTAACCTTAAATGAATAAATATTATAATTTTAGGAGTGACAAAGGTAAAGAAAAGAGAATGAACATAGAAAATTTATAATTGAAAATTTCTTAAATCTTGGAAGAAATACAAACATATGTCCAGGAAATCCACAGTGCCCTCCCCCCAAAATAGACATGATCAGAAAAGATTTTCATGGTTCTATACTGAAATCAAACTGCTAAAAATATAAGACAAAGAATAAATTCTAAAAACAGTATGAGTAAAATTCCAAGTCTTCTTTAAAAGCAAATCCATCCATCCAGCCATAAATTTCTCTGCAAAATCCTGGAGGTCAGAAGACAATGTTATTTCATATTCCAATTTCTGAAAAAAGAATCCAATTGACAACCAAGAATCCTGTACCCTGGAAGGTTTTCCTTCAGAAATAACTAGAACTTCAGAAACCCACACAAGACATGAAGCAATTAATAGATCTGCTCTACAAAAGGAGGAAGTGCTACAGTGGCAGTTACAGGGAACCACAGTCCTGGACACTTGAGGAAGTACAAATCTCCCTAGAAGAACAGACACAGAGAAAACAGAAGAGGAGTTTCTCTCATCAACATACTAAATCATTAAGCTGCCAAGATGTATAACATAAGGAGAAAAGAAGTATATTCAAAGCAAGTAGAGAAAATTGCAGGAGTAAGCCTTGTTTTATCAGTAACAATTCTGAATGTCAAGGAAAAGGTACATACTAAGTGAGCTGATATTTTAAAAATAAATTCAGCTACCTAATCCCTTTAAGAAACTCACTTTCCCATAGATACACATAATCATTCAGTTTGCAGCACCCATGTGATAGATTCACAACTGTCTTGTGGTGGTTTACAAAAGAATGTCCTCTGTAGGCTCATATATGTGAATGATTAGGCACCAAGGAGTGGAACTGTTTGAAAGGATCAGGGGGTGTGGCCTTGTTGGAGAAGGTGTACCACCAGGGGTGGTCTTTGAGATTTCAAAAGTCCAAGCCACCAAGCCCAGGTTTCTCTCTCTGTCTCTGTCTCTGTCTCTCTGTCTCTGTCTCTGTCTCTATCTCTCTGTCTCTCTCTCTCTCACATACACACACACACGTACCCTGGCTCTCTCACTCTCTTACTCTTTCTTGCTCACTCTATCGCTCTCTCACTCTTTCTTGCTCTCTCTCTTGCTCTCTCTCACTCTCTTGCTCTGTGTGTGTCTTCCTCCCTCCCTCTTTCCTTCTCTCCCCACCCCCTGCTCTCTTCTGCCAGCAGATTGGGATGTAAACCCTTAAAGTAAACTAAAACCCAAACCTCTATACTGAATTGTTTCACACTTTAGAATAGCTATTGCCAAAAAGCCAAAAAATAAAAGAGGTTCTGATGCTTTGTTCATGGAAATGGAAGTTAATGCAACCATCATGCAGAACTATATGGTAGTTCCTCAAAAGGACTATACAGTAGTTCCTCAAAAGGTTAAAAATAGATCTACTTAGTGGTTGGTTTTATCAACTCGACACAATCTAGCATCTCACGGATTAGAGTCTCAGTGGAGACTTTCTAGATCAGCATGGCCTATGGGCATGTCTGTGGGCAGCGGGGATGGGGTCTGGGGTGAGGGTGGAGCGGGTTGTCTTTATTTCATTGTTTGGTATGGAAAGACCCAGACCACCATGAGCAGACCATTCCCCAGTGTTTGGTCCTCATCTATATTAGAAACAGTGAGCTAAGTAGTATGCACGCATGCTTCATTGGCTTCTGCTCTTGCCTGTGAATGTGCTATAACTAGCTGTTTTAAATTCTTGCACCTGCATTTCTCCATTGTGATGCAGGCAAGCTAGAACTCTAACCTAAAATCAACCCCTTTCCTGTAAGATGCTTTCTGTCTAGATGTTTTATAATAGCAGCAAAAGGTAAACTAGGACAACTTGTGCTATAAACCAGTATCTATCCATCTCCTGAGAATATATCCAAAGAAAATATGTGCAAAAGCATTATTCATAATATGTTATGTATTAGATCAACCAAGGTACCTATAAACAGATGAATATTATAGAAAATATACATACACATTACAGAACATTGGTCAACCAATACGGTTGACATTGGTCAACCATAAAGAAAGCTGTTCTTCTGTTCTTTGCAAGAGAATGGTTGGAACAAGAGGACATTATGTTAAGTGAAATAAGCCACATTCAAAACTGCGAGTATCACTTGTTCTTACTCATATGTTGAAACCAAAACCACAATTAATCTGAATGCTGAGACAAAGATTAGAAAGAGTAGAGAAGAGAAATGGAGAAAGTTTGGATGACAAGTTCCAAAACACTGAGGAGATCTGTAATGTTGCATATTATAGCCTATCAATTACATCTCATGTCTCGTATAATTCATGAAGAACCCAGAGGAAAGGTACGCAAATGCCCAAACATAAAAGACTTAGAAATACTAATGACCATCACTTGTTTGTTTTACACTGTCTATATGAATTGAGCTATTATATATCCATAAAGATAAATCACCAACTTGCCCCAAATTTTAGTAAGAAAAATGCATAAATGTCCTTTATATATATATGTGTGTGTGTGTGTGTATATATATGTATATGTATATATTATATTATTTACTTTATGTGTATAGATGTTTTCTCTCCATGCATGTCTATACATTATATGATATTTAGTGCCTATGGAGGCCTCAAAAGAATATAAAATCTCTCAATATTGGAGTTACAGATGGTTGTGAATTCATGAGGGTACTGGAAATACATACCAGGTCCTCTGAATTAAGTCAGTACTCTTAACCACCCTGTTGGCTCTTCAGCCCTACATTAATTCTATTTATAGTTTTGCCAATACTGTTGCAACTGTGGTAATATTAATAAATTTGTATTCCAGGGTAGAATAATATAAATATGGAAAATGTATATTTATAAATTAGCATGCTTAACAATTAACATGAGTAGGTATGCTAATATCCATACAATGCGCACTGTATCTCAATGTAGTCTTGTGAGTCTTTGACATTCATTCAGTTGATTACACAATACTACATCATACAGTTCACGTAGGGAGTAGTCTGAGGAAAGCACTTTGTATAAGCCAATGTAAGAACTGCTTTATTACAGTTTTTCTTTCTGGCTACCCACTAGTGAGCCAAGGGTAAAACCTTGCTGAATGTAAACTGTCATCCTCCAATCCCTTATCCACAGGCTCAGGAGGATGTAAGTCCTGTAAAGATGTCCATTGTCTGTGCTTTGCTTTGTTTGCTCTAAAGAATTTACATTATGACCATTTATTAAGAACTCTGAAGTGGGTCATTTAGAGTTCAAGTGCAAAGGAAAAGGCTGTATTTGCATTTGAATTGCCCTTACACTCAAATAACTAATCAAGAAGTGTCTCAGTTTGAAGGGCAGGTGGGTGGGAAGAAAGATTAGTAAATGTAATTTATACTCTCTCAAGATGTATCAGACCATCCTTCACACAATGATTTTCAAGCTGGGTCTTCGACATTCTTTTTTCTTAAAGGAAGAATTGGACAATTGTTACGGCCATTGCGACTGAATGAAGACAGGACATAGCCATTCCCATCATCTTTCTTACTTCATTTCTTCAAAGGGAAAGGTCAGTTAATATGGTCATTCTCAATGGTATATGGTCACTTGGCAGGAAGTTTTAATGGTTTTTGTGTGTGTACCACCTCTCAGTATCTGTACAGAGACTATAAAACCAAACTGTGTGCTTATTACTTAATAAAAGAAAAATGAAAATATGACAGTAACTATTTCCCTGTCAACTAATATTTCAAATTGATAGAGTAATATTTAACCACAATATGCAAAAGTTAAAGATAAATAATTGACACCTCATTGTACTTGCTGTTGAAATATTAAGTTCTTTTAAATGTAATGATTGATTTAAAAAGATTGAATTCTATGAAAAAAGGAGAAAAAATTGCAAAATTGACCAATTTGATCTTAAATGACATTTCGTATGCACTGAAGTCATTTTAGTTTGCATTATATGGTTTATATGACACTAAAACCATGTTTGCCTTTCATTAACAAAATAATGGTTGCCTTCATATTAGTTACATTGAAGATAGAATAAGGTTGATGCCTGCCAGTGGCTTCTTTAAGTGGATTGCACAGGGCTGGAAGAGGGGATGGCTTAATCTAAAGTGCTTTTCTTGCAATCAAGAGGACAATGAGTTCAATCCCCAGACTTCATGTTAAAAAGCTGCACATGGCAGTATGCTTGTAACTGTGACACCGGAGAGACCGTAGATCCTTAAGGCTTATAGTGAGCAAGTCCAGCCTAATCAATGAGTCCTGAGCCAGTGGGAGACTATCACACATAGAGAAACACACAAAGTTGAAAACAAACAACAAATATTCAGAGGGATAACACAAGCGCTATCCTCTGGCCTCCACATGTACTAGTACATATATAACCTGCACACTGGTGATCTTGTACACACATGCACCTACTATGCATGTGAACTTACACACTTGTGCACCTGCACACACATGAACATATACATATTATATGGGTAGAGTAGTATGTATGTGAATGAGGTATATAGCATATCCATCAACTTAACCAGAATTGTCCAAAATTATTCTGTTTATGCTGCTATGAGGCTCATAATTGGGTAGTCAGTAATTTTTCAACTGATCATGTTACAACTTTAAACAGCCAAAATATTGTAAAGAAACTCAGTTCCAGTGTCTTTATAAAAATACACACTTATCTATCTTCTAATATATAAATAGATATACATGCATATGTATGTATAATTTATTTTATGCACATGGATGCTTTGCCTACACTCTTGGTTGTGCACCACAGGTATGCCTGATGCCCACAGAAGCCAGAAAACATAGTCAGATTCCCTGTGATTTGAATTGCTGATGGCTTTATGCAGCCATTCTGGTGCTAGGAATCAAACCTAGACTCTCTTAAGCCACAAGTCTTAACTGCTGAGTACCTCCAGCACCTCTGTTTGTTTTCTTATTCTCTTAAAATTTTAAGTACAAATTAACTGAATAATGTAATTAGTTCGATCCTACTCTTCACATATTCAGACTTTCAAGAAGCATATTTCTTATAAAAAATATCAAATCCAAATGATTCAAATGTTTAACTCATGAGACCCAAGAGCAGAATAAGGCAACATTTCATATTGAGGGACATATTTGTTGTCTGGCTATTCTAGGATTAAGACGCATGCCAGTGAAAGCAGTGCCAAGAGTAGATAGTGGGTTACAAGCAAATTCTTCTGTAAATGAGTGGATATCCCATCAAAAGAACCAGACAACAGCAGAGGTTCTTGTGCATGAAGCATACCTAGTCATCTAAAGAGGAGTTACTTTCACCTCTCTCAGTTTCTTTCATCATGATCAGGTAAATAAGCGTTGAAAGCTGTGTGGGTGAACTGCTGAGAATTACCCTCAAATCCCTCACGAGCAGTGCACATACATGGCATTCTGGCTGCTTATATATTTCTGACCATCTGTCACAATGGCAAAGGGCCCAATTAAAAGATGCTAGATCCTAGCAAGTAATTTTCAGATGGTTATGGGTTTCCAAGAGTATTCTGAATAATGAACAGCATTTGTCATTTGAGAATGGCTGGCACGTCAATAGAATGATTTAGTATTATATTATACATTTTATGTCAAGCTGAATAGTACAGGGGTCACAATCACTTTTTGTGTAGGAATTAAAGTAAATAATTGGAAATAACTTGAAGCATTATCTAACAGGTTTTGCTGGAATCACTGTCTCCTTTAAATGGAAATGTAAGTATCTCAGGTTCAGTGGTGGGCTTAAAGTATTGAGCTAAATTGTATTTATATTAACCAGCCTGGGTTGAACATAGAGTAAGGAGTAGGTGCCAAGCCGGTGATTTGAGAGCAGGATGCCTGGAAATCAGGGTTGCTTAGCTATCCTCCTTTTTGCCTTTTACTTTGGTGGCTTCTAGCAAATAACTGAATAGCTCCAAGCCTCATTTTCTTTATGCTTAAATGAAGCATTCGACTAACATTGCTACTCTCTTACGATTCTCTAACACATAGAACACTCTCCATTCCCCAATGCCCAGACCAATGATGTTCTTTGTATATTTTTAAAATGACTATCTTGCCCAGTCAGCAAATGTATTTCCATAGCACTTTGAATATAAACACATTATAGTACACATTAAATTATAGAGTCAATGTATGCACGCTTATGATCTGTCTCTGCTAAACATATCCTAACCCTCTCAAGAGTAGACACTAGCATTTGGTATGTCTAGTAATGAATATGGTGTTTAGCATGTGCATTGACTTACCCTAAGATATTTATTATATTACATAGAAATAGACACAGCATCTGAAAGAGTATAACTATAGAAACTTTAGAGAAAGAAAGAAAACCCCCACATCATGTTTGATTTTTTCTTTGATATTTTGTTTTTTTTCCCAAAAGAATTTATTCCCACTAACATTCCATGAAATTAGATGAAGTTCAATGAAGTATTCATAGTTTTCATTTGTTCTAGAAGCTACCACAAAACATTCTCTATTTGGAGTATCTTCATAGATAGCTTCTGTGAAAACTTCAAAACTTGACTGAGTTCTAGCTCAAGGTAAAACTTAACTGCTTACTTATTACTTGCCCTCCCCCCAACTTCTCTCTCAGCCAGCCAGACTCATGCCTCTGTTTGTGCATGGACTTGAACAAGCAAGGTCTTTTTTTTTTTAACTTATTCATTTTACATCCCACTTACTATCGCCTTCCAGTCACCCCCTCCCATAATCCTTCCCTCTATCCCACTACCCCTTCACCTCTGAGTGGGTGGGGACCCCCTGGGTATCCCTTTCTATCCTAGCACATCAAGTCTCTGCGGGGCTAGGTACCTCCTCTCCAAGGAGGCTAGACCAGGCAGCCCAGCTGGAAGAACATATCCCACAGGCAGGCAACAGCTTTTGGGATCGCGCCTACTCCAGCTTTTCGGGAACCTACATGAAGACCAAGCTGCACATTTACTATACATGTGCAGGGAGGTCCATGTCATACCTGTATATGTTCTTTGCTTGGTGGTTCAGTCTCTAAGTGCCCCAAGGGCCCAGGTTAGTTGACTTTGTTGATCTTCCTGAAGAGTTCCTATCCCCTTTGGCTCACAATCCTTCCTTTTATTTTTCTATAAGAGTCCCCAAGTGGCATCCCACTGTTTTGCTGTTGGTGTCTGCCTCTGTTTGAGTCAGCTGCTGAGTAGAGCCTCTCAGAGGACACCCATGCTAGATGCCTGTCTTCAAGCATAACAGAATATCATTAATAGTGTCGGAGATTGATGCTCTTATGCTTCATCTAGATATTTTATCTCATCAATTGGCCTTCCCTTCCCTCAGAGACACAGTTACTTACTATTGGTGTAAAGGTTTTTTAAATCTATTTTTTTCTTGAAGGATTGTGTGTGTACGTCTGTTTGTGTGTGTGTGTGTGTGTGTGTGTGTGTGTGTGTGTGTGTGTGTGCGTGAATATGTACATGGAGGAGGCCAAATGACACTCTTACATCCTTTGGAGCTGGCCATATGCCATTTTGGGGGCACCCTATGTGGTTGCTAGGAGCTGTACTTCAGTTTTTATGATTGAACAGCAAGTGCCATTAACTACTGAACCATCTCCAGAGCCACTAGGCTTCAAAACAAACTTAATTTAAGTATAGGTATTTTAGGTAATAACTGATACTATGCTATGCTATTAGTAGGCATATAAGTAAGAAAGAGTATTCTAATGTCTCCATTTCTTCACAGATCACATATGAAAGTGAACTTGATGAGCTTGTAGCATCCAGAACATAATATAATCCACATCATAGAGTCTAAGTCTTGAGGTCAAATAAAAGAGGCAGGGCTGAATGGATGCGGCAACAAAGGCTAAGTATTTCCAAGTGATTTATTTAAAGAATGAAATCAACAAATGAATCTAGGCTTTTATTTGCAATTAAATCTTTCATGAGACACATCACCTTAACTTTTCTTTGCATGTTGTGTTAGGAAGGTTGATCAAGCATGGTGAATTTTCAGTGGTGGTGGCATCTTTCATGTTAAATGGGAACAATGCTAGCAGTCGTATTCCCTTTAAAGCTTTTCAGCTCACCTGTTCCATTTTAATAATAAAATCTATTCCATTTTATTCTTACTTTACATTTTTATAATGACAATAAAAACAATTCTGTACAGGCAAATTATGAGTATCATATCATGCAGCATGTCCTTTATTTGTCTCCAATTTTCTCAAAATGTATACAACCTAAGACCATATAGTTTGTGGGATTCTGCTTTTTAGAAAAGATTGGGAAATGTGCAACCAACCAAAGATTGCCATAACATCTGAAACATAATGTGGGAAGCCCTTGACCGTGCCGACTAAACTTTGGCTAACAAATGTGGGAGTTTCTGAAAAAGAAATAGCAAAATTATAAGTTAGTTGGCATGGAGGCTAGAGAGATGCCTCAGGAATTAAGAGCTCTGACTGCTCTTCCAGAGGATCAAGCTAGCTTTCCAGCATCATGTCACTGGCTCCCAACTGCCTGTAACTTCAGCACTGAGAGATCCAGTGACCTCTTCTGGACATGATGAGCGATTTCACTCACATGTGCTCAAACCCATACACAGACACACATATAGTCATTTAAGTCAAAGTAACATAGAAGACCTTAAGGATAATCAGATGTTATTAAATTTAAGCAATTTTATCTTGAAATGTTTAGAAATGTGAAGCTTAAAATAATGATGATGATGATAATGATGATGATGATGATATGATGGTGGTGGTGGTGGTGGTGGTAGTGATGGTGATAATATGCTAATAATGAGCCAGAAATATCGAGTACCTCTCCAGGGACTCTTGTGGAAGGAGTGCAGCCTAGTCTTTCCATCCAGGTGGTAAATGGCACAACACTGCAGAACCATTACTTAAGACAAGAATATACCTAATTGTCTGTGCCATATTATTTTCCAGATAAATTAGGATGTGGGTGAGTAGAAATTCATGAATGTATCTGCTAAAGCAGTAACCAGCTAAAATCTGTAACCTGAACTTGATATTATTGAGAGACAGTGACCATAGCCTGAATATTTTAATGTAGAAACTTCTTTGATTCTTATACCATAAATCATATTGGAAATATTAAGTGCTTCACATGGGTGGTATTTAGAGTTGGCATATTTATACCCAGAACTGACCTTTATTTGAAAATTAATATTTTGTCATGCAAATATAAGTATAATTGCAGTGGGTTCATTCCTTTTAATAAGATCATCCTCTATACAAATGCTTTTGGAAATAGCTTAAAGTAGAAATCAGTTGTGGAACTCAACATTTTACCTATTTAAACATGTCCCAGGGAATCTTAGAGCTTGTAGAGTGATGATTAAGATTCGACTCAAAGTTGGTTTTGACAAAGCCCTTGCTTAGCCCTACCAGTCATTTTAAAGTACATTTTCAAAGATATTTCATCAACATGAGTCTCAATAATTTACCTTCCTCTCATCACGATGTAACTTTGCAGGATTTGGGTATTTGACAGTAATTTATCTGCTCAGAATCTTTACTGATGTAGCCATATTTTTGCCCAAAGCAAGGGGACACCAAATAACCAATGTTGTTTGGGGAGGAGATTTGGTGAGCTCTAAAGTTATAATATACAATTTGAGTCTGAAATGTATTCCTACTACAGAGTTCAGAGGCAGTCAGGAATGGGAGATTCCACCTGCCAGGGAATGCAAATGCCAAGAGAAATGAGGCCAGAGGGAGGGCAAGCATGAAAAGGCATTCCCAGATTGCACGCAGGCACACAAGCACAGAGTCAGCCATTGTCTTTCTCCACTCTATATTTCAGAGAATGACACTGGAGCCACGCTAGTACTTAAGGCAATTCCCTAGTGGCACATGATCATTCTGAACTCTGTGAGTGCTGATTTGGAGCCACTAAATTCATTAGTGATTTTTTTATTCGTTTACCTGGCCCATGTTCATTTTGAGGACATCTGATCTAAGTTTGTTGTCTGAATGTTTCTCGTCTTCTCCTTTATACTCCTATGTTCTGCCTGTTAGTCTTTCTGTAGCTTTATCTTTTAAAGACAAGTGGGAGTATTTTTTGACCACAGGATACTTTTTTCTTTTCTTTCTCTCTCTAGAATACAATCAATATTCTAAAAACTTACATACCGCAATGCAATGAAGTGGTTCTCCCAAATGAATGAAAGTTTGACCAAATGAACAAGGGGGTAAGGTTTAGGAGTATGAACTCTATTTTGTGTATTTTTTATTATTTTATTGGGTGTATGAAGGGGGGTGTTTACATAACTAATGTTTTGTTGGCTGTTGTTATCCTATTGAACAGCCTTGGCAAACTCATCCTGGAGTGGAAGAGGGATTCAACTCACTGGAAATAATTGTCGTCCCACTTTTCCCGTAACATTGGAAAAAGCAAAGTATTCATAATTTAACTATACTCATTTCATACAAAGAGGAAAGCTAAAGAGGACAATGACATCTGGAAAGAACAAAGCCAGCTTTAAGAACTTAATGTATGGTTGTGTTATTACACAAAGGCGTATTGTGCTCTTTTCTTCCACGTGACACGTGTTTTTGTGTTTTATAAAGTTTATCCTCAAAGGAATTCAAATTCACTTTTCTGTTTTGGATTTTAAATCAACTTAGGCTACATTTTCTCTTTCATAGATAGGATTTTCCAGTCAATGGGGTAAAAAATGCTTAAATTTTCTCATCGGGAATACTGCTGCTGAGTTCATTTTTCCACAGTTTTCTCCTGACATCTGTAACTGGACCACACCAAACCAGATGATGCTCTAGCACACACGCAGGAGACCGGGTGAACAGTAACAGTGTGGGCTGGCCCATGTCCCTGATGACTTCCTCCATCCTGGTTTTCAGTTAGATCCATTCCTGCTCCCCCTCGTTGGCAAATAGAGCAATTGGAGGTGTCTGTTTTCTTCTGCACAAGCAGACATAAAGCACCCATTTATGGGGTTCTTCTTAAGGCACCTCATGTTAGAAAAGGCCCAAAGTACATTTCTTTAAAATCTCAGAGTTTTTGAGAAATAAAGAGGGGATGAGGAGGAGGGAGTGTTAACCTGGCAGATCTTGTGTAAAATATTAACAAGAAGCCCCCTAAGGAATGACCTACCACACTCTCCATTTCACTTTGAAAGGTGAATGTTTTCTCTGGGTCTGAATTTGTGTGATTCTTAAATGTACTCACAGGTTGAAAGAAAAAACAAAAGAAAAAAGAAATAAGGGTTTGAATGTATATTGACTAGCCGTGACTGAATTGTCTCTGTTAATTACAAAGAAAATATGGATGGTTTTATTTTTTTGGCTTGAATTTAAAATTCTGCCTTGTTCCCTTTAGAGATTATAATGCCTGGGTAGGTTTTATCACTATTCTTTTAAGAACATTAGAAAAGGAACCTTAGATTTATGCCACAGTTTTTTTTTCCTCTTGTCTGCATTTGTCTGATTTTGGAGTGCTGTTCACAATAGCAAGAAAGCAGTTACGTCTTTGAAAAGCACAAAATAAATCCCATTCACCCGAGTGAGTAATTGCTCAAGGTCATCCATTCGTTGTCTTTATCTTGATTGGTTGAATTAGTAGCTAATAATGGTGTTGAAATGTGAATGAATTCTTAGCGATGGGGCATATTTTGGGGAGTGTCAGGAAATATTCCAGGGCAATTAAGGTTACCCAATAGCAAGGTTGTGTTCCCAGCAGCTGTCTCATAATCACTATGTTTAAAGACCACCAGGCTTACACTAAGATTATAGCTTTTATATTGTCTGCCTTTAGAAGTCATATTTGGAATTTATTCAGTGCATTCACTTGCCCTTTTTCTTTTCATCTGAGTCTGCCACTCGCACACTGATTTAAACACCGTTTTTTATGAATTAAAATAAGCATCAGCAGAGAGTAGTGTACAACCTAGATACTTAAGGGGCACAGAAGTACTTCAAATGACTACTGATAAATAGTTCGTATGCTTTTTACGTATTTGTTTCTCATTGTTTATTTTATGCAGTTCAAATGCTATTAGATCACAAATGGTCCACAATCTGGTACTCATGGAGTACTGTTTCAATTGTTCATACTTAGCAATGTGATGGGAAGGATTCTGGAAATGTTGTGTTACATTTGTACTGCGAGCTCCTATTCATCTGCACTTACCACGCATTGGATTTCTCCTTTCAACGCTGGCCTGCATCAGAACTGGCTTTGCTTCCATGAGTATTAGAATTTTTAAAATGAACACAAGACAAATTCTCCATTAACCCATCATAAGTATTTTTGATTTTCAGACAGAAGCCTAGGGGACAGCAGTGCTGAGTAAATTAGCTGTGTTTGCTCTGAGCACATAGGACTTGGTTAGTGCAGGACAACTCTGTTGGGAAACACTCCTGGTTTCCATGAATTGATGCAGGGGGCAGAAGCAGGCCAGAATAGCTGTCCTAATTACTCACAGGTGAATTCTACATTGTCATTTAATCCAAGAAGGAGTTGTGAGGGACAATGAAAATGAGTAACCAAGCAGAGATCACTCTTGGCAACTAAGTCATATGGAGAGCTAAGCAAAATAGAATGAGAATAATGAAGAACATTAAAATCCAAAGACCCACAGTTTATAATTATTAAGATTTCACACTTTGTATATTTTACAGGAACCAACAGATTATCTTGCTAAAAAAGAACAACTATCTATATGTTTGGATTTTGGGTGGAGGTATGGGGTTGTAGGTATGTGTTCATGTGTTTGTGGGTATGCCTTCACATGTGCATGATCAATGTTGAGTTTCTTTCTCAATTGCTTTCTGCCTTATTTTGGGAGAGAGGGTCTCTCTCTGAAACTGGAGTTCACTCATTTAAAGCTGGCTGCTCAGTGATCCCTAAGGATCCTCCTATCTCCATCTCCATTCCACCCCTCACTGATGAGATCACAGGCACACATTGTCATGCTCAGTTCTTTAGATGGTTGCTGGGGATAAGATTGCATGTCTAGGACCTTGCTCAATAAGCACTCTGTTGGCTGAATCTATGTCTGTAACCCCAAGTCTTGGCTATCCATTCTGTATTTAATTTTTCATTCTAACATGCCACATCCTTGGACCACTTCAGGGATCAATGTGATTGGAGAATTGAAGAAATGAAGACAAAACATAAAGAAGAGCTGGAATGAGCTCTCTGTGGGAGAAAATGCAGCATTGACAAACTAAGCCTGTTTATTATCTACAGCTGAGCAAGGAGGAGCACCTATGATGTACAACTAATCAAGGAGGCCAGGCTATGTATAGCTAAGTCAAGGAGAAAGATTCAGCTAATCTTGGTAGGAGCAGGTTCTGTATGCTAGAAGTCTTCAGGCCATTAATATCCTGGAGGAGAAAGCAGCCAGGGTGGACATTTTCTGCACACACTAGCAATAATCCCATCAGACCAGTAGTAAAGGCTTTGCCATTTCCCTGAGCCTAGCCTGTGGAAGGCATTGCCACACCCATGGGGTTGAGGCATTGTGGTCCTTGACACAGCCATGGCCTTGTCAAACAATATGCCTTCACTCAGGATGTTAGTAACTCCTTTCACTAACATATTTAGGACATTCTAATGTGTTACTTCCTATTTGTTTTGAAGAATTTTCTTTTAATTTGGAATAATAATATTATAAGTAGTCTGAAACCTTAAGTAAATGATTGCTAATTCTTGAATTGAAATACTTCTCTAGTTTTAGATCATTGTGGTCACCATCACTGACAAACATCATGAATACAGGCATTGTGAACTTTATAGTCAAATTTTAAATATTTCATTTAAATTCAACACTGTTTGCATACATTTGCAGGACAGGCCCAATGAGAGATGGTTACAGATGCATAGGTGTGACTTAAAATGGAGCATTGCTGAGTGGGAAGCTAATGCTAACCATGTACTCAGCATTCATGTGACTGCTCTCTGGAGTAGCTTCTCCAGCCTAGGGGCGTTCTAGGGGTGGCAAAGTGGGTAGACAGAGGAGAATAAAGGGAAAAACCTTAGTCCCAGATAACACCATGGGAATACACGGTAATGCGGTAGGAATATCTGTTTAAAGTTAAGGAAACAACCTCTTGTAGCTAGGATAGACATTTATGATGATGATTAAGAACCCTGAGTATTTGGGCAACTTACCGCCTTCACTGTCACATAGATAAGTAAAGCCTGTCAATACAGAACTGCTTAGGACTCACGAATCTAGTAAAAAAGAAAGAATAGAATGTAATTATTATTATTATTATTATCATCATTATTATTAACCATTATTTTGTTTGCCTGGGAAGTGAATACCAGACCGGTGGTTAAGAACTAATTCTGGAAGTGTTGTGAAAGATGGTATTAAAGGGAAAGATTAGTGATAGAGTAATCAACGGTGACTTTGTTGCAATAATTCAGTGGCCTGAATGACAAGTCCTGGAAACTAGTCCTTGTATTTCAGTAAAGCTTCTGTTTGCTCACATCAACCAGAACCATTTCACACAGATCCAACCCTCTTGGTTCCTGGATGGCTGACTGCTTTCTCTCTCCTCCCCTTCCCCTTCCCCTTGGCCTTCCCCTTGCCCCTCTTCCTCCCCCTCCCCCTGCCCCTCCTCCTCCCAGTCCCTCTCTCCTCTCCTCTCCTCTCCTCTCCTCTCCTCTCCTCTCCTCTCCTCTCCTCTCCTCTCTTCTCCTCCCCTCTCCTGTCTCTCACACAAATTCACACACACACACACACACACACACACACCACACAACTTCCTTTAATTCTTAGTAGAATTTTCTATTATGTACAATTTAACTATTAAATTGTAACAGAACAGTGGAAAAAAAGAGGAAAAAAGAGGAATATGTAACTTAAATATAAATTATATATAACTATTGACAAGGGAATAAAACAGAGAAGGATATTTGGTTTATGTCGTTTGTTTGGTTTTGATGATAGTTTCTTTTACTGTTATAGCAGGATCTCATGGATAACTGTAATATGTTTATGGTTGAGTGAAGCAGAGTTGAGGGAAGACTATAATGAATCTTTTTTCCATTTTATTGTGGTAAAAGTGTTTTTTTTTTTTAAAAAAAATTCTTAACTTTGAGTAATACCCATCACCAATGGCACTGACTTTCCCTTATGGATTACTAAAATGAGAATTTCTGGACCACAATGTCAAATGTTTAATGTATCTGCTCTCTTCCTGTCAACAAAATCATAGCAATGCTTATTTAAGTTAAATTTCATATTGTATTCCACCCTTTTGGAAATTGGTAGTGTATAGTCCACACTTGAAATGCATTATCTATTAAGATATACATCTTTGCATAAGTAAATTTTGTTTGTCTTGAGCATATATTTATAACCCCTTTTCTTGAAATTCTACATCATGAACATTAAAGCATCTATAAAAATTCTTTATCAATATCTTCAGGGAATTTTCCAATATTATCTTATTTTGTCAGCTTCATGGAGATACTCATTCCTTGGCCTTTATGCTTTGGAATTTCTAACCAACCACCAACTGCCTGAGGAATTCCCTTCACTTAGTCCAGAAATTCTTTCATGATCTTTCTTTTTTAATTGCTTTTTTATTGCTTATCTTTTATTGGCTATTTACTTTATTTACATTTCAAATGTTATCCCCTTTAACAGTTTCTACTCTAGAAACCCCCATCCCATCTCCCCTCCCCCCACTTATATGAGGGTGCTCCTTACCCACCCACCCCCACCTCCCTGCTCTGGCATTCCCCTACACTGGACATTGAGCCTTCCCCAGAACAAGGGCCTCCTCTCCCATTGATGCCCAACAAGGCCATCCTCAGCTACATATGTGGCTGGAGACATGGGTCCTTCTATGTGTACTCTTTGATCTCTAGGGGCGGGGAGCTGGTTGGTTGATATTGTTGTTCTTCTTATGGGGTTGCAAATGCCTTCAGCTCCTTTAGTCCTTTCTCTAAATGCTCCATTGGGAACCCCATGCTCAGTCAAATGGTTGGCTGTGAGCATCTGCCTCTGTATTGCCTCTCAGGAGACAGCTATATCAGGCTCCTGTCAGCAAGCACTTCTTGGCGTCTGCAATAGTGTCTGCGTTTGGTGACTGTATATGGGATGGATCCCCAGGTGGGACAGTTTCTGGGTGGCCTTTTCTTCAGTCTCTGCTCCATACTTTGTCTTTGTATTATCTCCCATGATTATTTGGTTCCCCCTTCTAAGAAGGACTGTACATCCACACTTTGGTCTTTCTTCTTCTTGAGCTTCATGTGGTCTGTGAATTGTATCTTGGGTATTCTGAGCTTTGGGGCTAATATCCACTTATTGATGAGTGACTACCATGTGTGTTCTTTTGTGATTGGATTACCTCCCTCAGAATAATATTTTCTAGTTCCATCCATTTGCCTAAGAATTTCATGAATTCATCATTTTTTAAATTTTTCTATTAGATATTTTCTTTATTTACATTTCAAATGATATCCTTTCCCTGTTTCCCCTCAAAAAAAAAAAACCCTATTCTCTCCTGCCTCCTCCATGCACACCAACCCACCCTCTCCCACTTCCTGGCCCTGGCATTCCCCTACACTGGGGCATAGAGCATTCACAGGACCAAGGGCCTCTTCTCCCATTGATAACCAACTAGACCATCCTCTGCTACATATGCAGCTGGAGCCATGAGTCCCACCATGTGTATTCTTTGGTTGGTGGTTTAGTCCCTGGGAGATCTGAGGGTACTAGTTAGTTCATATTGCTGTTCCTCCTAAGGAGATACAAACACCTTCAGCTCCTTGGGTCCTTTCTCTAGCTCCTTCATTGGCTACCCTGTGCTCAGTCCAATGGATGGTTATGAGCCTCTACTTCTGTATTAGTTAGGCACTGGCAGAGCCTCTCAGGAGACAGCTATATCAGGCTCCTCTCAACCAGCACTTGCTGGCATCCACAATAGTGTATGGCTTTGGTAATTGAATATGGGAAGGATTCCCAGGTGGGGCAGTCTCTGTCTGGATTGTCTTTCCTTCAGTCTCTGCTCCACACTTCTTCTCTGCAACTCCTTCCATGGATATTTTATTCCTTCTAAGAAGGATCAAAGTATCCACACTTTGGTCTTCCTTCTTCTTGAGCTTCATGTGGTTTGTGTATTGTATCTTGGGTATTCCAAGCTTCTGGGCTAATATCCACTTATCAGTGAGTGCATGCCATATGTGTTCTTTGTGATTGAGTTACCTCACTCAGGATGATATTTTCCAGATCCACCCATCATCATTTTTAATAGCTGAGTAGTATCATTTTTAATAGCTGAGTAGTACTCCATTGTGTAAATGTACCACATTTTCTATATCCATTTCACTTTTGAAGGACATCTGAGTTCTTTCCAGCTTCTGGTTATTATAAATAAGGCTGCTATGAGCATAGTGGAGCATGTGTCCTTGTTATATGTTGGAGCATCTTTTGGGTATATGCCCATGATGTTGAAGCCATTTTCTCTCAATACCAGTTTTCTTTATTTACTTAATTGGGGAACAGATTTTTCTTGTGTTGGTGTGTTTTCTGCACAAGCCTGTGTTGGTGCTTTAGGTCAGCAGAAGGCTTCAGGACCCCTGGAGTGCAATTACAGGTCCTTGCAAACAGCCCAGTGTGTGTGTTGGGAACAAAACTTGCATTCTCTGAGAGAGCAATGAATGTTCATAACTGCTGAACCATCTCTCCAGACTCCACTCCATTATTTTGACAAAAGTAGCTTCTCTTGGAAAAGTACATTACAAAAATAGATTTTGTTGTTATTGTTGTTGGCTGAGACATGATCTCACTATATTCTACAGAATGGCCTTGAGTAGGTAGCAATCGCCCTGACTCTTGGTCTGTCACATGCTGGGATTTTAGGATTTACTGTCACATACAGTGTACAAAGACAAGACATTGGCTTCAAGTTTTCTTCTCTGTCTTACAAATGGATAACATAGAATGAATTCAATTTCAGAATTGTAAATGTTCCATTCTAGCTTCCATACCTAAGCCCATTTATGTGTCTAGAGATTTTTTCTAGCAAATGTTTACAAGCAGTGTCCACAAATTTTACAATAACAGATGTTGGGTGTTTTCATTTGCTTTCTATTGTCTATGATAAAACAACATGATCAAAGCAATTGTGGGGGGGGTCAGTGAGTTATGTTATTTCATTTTATAACTTATAAGTACATCAGTGAGGCAAGGTAGGGCAAGAACTCAAGTTAGAAACCTAGAGGCAGTCACTGAAGCAGAGGCTAAGGGAGAGAGGGGTGTACTGCTTACTGGATTGCTTTCCATGGCTTGCTCAGCCATGCCTTCTTGTACAACCCAGGATTATGTGCCCAAGGGTAGCATTGCCCTCTGTGGGCTAGCCCACCTACATCAATCATTAAACATGAAAATGCCCTATATACTTGCTTATAAATAATCAGATATAGCTATTTTCTTCAAACAGGGTTCCTTTTCAGGGATAACTGTAGCTTGTTTCAAGTTGCCAAAGCCCAATCAAGAGAAATGTGTTTTTATTTTCGTTTTTTCTCCATCATTTTGTTGGCTTTCCAATGTTCATTTTGACTTATTATTCAACAGATATTATTGAATGCTCTAAACCTGTTGTGTTGTCTGAGCCCTAGAGGCATAATTTGCAACACTGATTGGATGAATAAAATCAAGTTGTAAGCATTTATACAGCTGTACACCCCAAATTCTACTAATGCCAGTTGTCTCAGTTATAGTGTCACTATGCTTCCTATCTGAATTGTTAAAAAAACCAAATCACTACAATACAATTGTATTACCCTTGAGATTAGAAACCATCAACATACTTTTCTTAAGTGTCAAGCAAAAATGAGCACACCTGTAGATAATAAAGAATGACCTGCAATTACTTCCAATCACTTAGCAATTATACAAATAGAGTGTGGGAAACTTAGACCTAAGTAAACATTGGGAAAAACCAAGAAGCAGTGCTGCTCTACTGCAAAGCCATGATCTAAAACTAATTCACTAGTGTATTAATATTCATAGAATCTTGTGACCAATTATTTCAGAAGGAAAGTTGATATACAATAGAAATGGCAGAATTTCAGGCTGTCCTTCATATGACATGACAAATCTTATTGGTCTAACCTTTATTGGTTTCTATGCACAAATATTTATTTAGCAAGAATTGGGATAGGAGTTAACTTTCTGACATCTAGATTTCAGTAAGCATTTCATAAAATTCTGAAATTTTACTGATTGTTGTTGATAATTTGGAGAATAGCTAGCATTTTAAAATTAGTCTGTTACTGATGTTTGCTTCAGCACATCCAACTGCAGAAGTGAAAACTCTTCAACACTATTTTAGGATGGCTGAGCTGTGGTACTGAGTGACAGTCCAAGGGCTGAGAACCACACAGGGAAATGAAAATAGGTCTTGTAGTCGCTGAAGACATTAAGTGGTTTTAGAAATGGACATTTTCTTTTTCTCTGAAAGCATATTCCTTCCCTCTGAAATAACTTGCCCAGATCCCTCCTATATTAATAAAGTCATCCACTGCTTTCAACTTTAGAGCTTTTTACATTGCACCCTTAGGAAATCTGTGGTTGTATTTTCCATTGCAATCAAGTTAAAGATTATATGCATCAATGTATCTTTATTTCTCAGAAGTAATTGTATCACAATATTTTTAAATGGAACTAGGATGTTAAGAAGGAATCTGATATTTTTTCCTGAAATTTTGTCCTATAAAATATTAGGGGTTTACTAGTGCACTTAATAACACCAACAAAGTTATATCTCTAGAGTAAACACATACATACACACACACACACACACACACACACATCATGACACTAGAAGACCACCTCCTTCCCCCATAAACAATGCACACCATAGCCAAGTTCACACACACCAAACCCATACATTTATACAGTAATAATTAAAACAGAAAACTTCAGAAAATTAATCTGAAATTGGCAAATATCACCATCAATTTTGACAATGTCACTGTGTAGTATTATGTATAAAATCACAGATTTGATGTGAGGACGTGGGCTAAAAATTCAATTGTGTGAGATGAATTGCTCCAAACACAGCTCTCCTTAACTATATCACACCCCATGGTAGACTTCCTGCCATAGAGATGGTGCCCTTAGTAGGAAAAGTTTTCATTTTCCTCCATTCTTATTAATAGAGTTGATATGTTATATTTCACATATTATCAGAAAAATCTTCCAGACTAATCACTGGGGCAATGGGTGTGTGTGTTTGTTTCTTTCCCTCTTTCTTTATTCCTTCCTTTCTTTCTTCCTTTCTGTCTGTCTGTCTGTCTGTCCATCTGTCTGTCTGTCTGTCTGGCACATCGACACTTGACTCTTAATTCATGGGTCTTTGGTTGTTGGCTGGAGCTTTTCTAAGTTTAGGAAAATAACATCTTGTCTGCTTTGTTGTGATAATAGAAAAGATCATTTGATATCCAGTTTTGGCTAGCTCCTGGTTCTCTCTGTCAAATTTAGAACCACTTGAACATTGTGGTTTCTAAATTTAGTCAGACCCTTAGAGCTTCAAGTTCCGCTTGGTGCTGGCTGAGCATAGAGCAATGCTTTGAAGAAAACTCCCTGGGCAGAATCAGACTCTTTGTGTAGCAAAGCCCATCTCCTGGTTAAGAGAAACATTTGGCTTTATTTGAAAAATTGGGGGTTCCAAGGGGATAAGTAGAAAAATATAAAACTTTTAAAAATGGCCATAATTAAAAATAGTTTTTGTTCAGAATTGGACCTTTGGATTTAAGTAATGATGTTCTTTAATAAAGGAAAAAGTAAAGAAAGTTTTATTTTAGATAATTTATAATATATTTTTAAAATTGAGGCCAGAAAATTAATAGAAGATTTATCCACTATGTTGTCGATCGTTTACTATGTTACTAGTAGTTACTAGAAGGAGCTTGTCCAACACATTTTTTTAAGGATAAATTAGTTTCCCACAAGGAGAAGGAATCAGAGAATTCTTGTAAAATCATATTGGTAACTCTTTTCTCACAGACTGGCTATACAGTTCCTGTGAACGTATTATTTTTACATATAAGGACCTGATATAATCTGCATGCCTGATTAGAAATCACCCTTGAAAATAACTGCTGTTGTCCACCTCCAGTTTAAAGATGAGACTGAAGTTCCAAGTGGTGATCTAACTCTCCAAGTTTCACATTAATGAAAAAGCTCAGAGCCACATCTGTCTGTCACCAGAATTTGCCCTAGTTACTCCTGTCTAGTGTGTCTCAGAGGCTGGATTAAATTAAAAATCCACACTATGGATCCAAGCCTCCTCGAGTCTGCACCCATCCAGCAAAACTGCTGTGTTTATGTAGCCAGGACTGTTTTCCCAACTTGCACATGTGTTCTTTAATTTGTTCTTCAGACACTTCTGCTGAAAACTTAGACAAACACCCCATACCTAATGTCCTAGTACTGATAGAACATGGGCTTTTATTTATTCTCAGAGAGGGTTTCCAATGGGTCCTTCTCTTCTGTGAAAATTCACAGTTTACATTTTCAGAATCTGTCTTTGAGAACCTTGAGAACACACACATGAATGCAAATGCACACACACACACACACACACACACACGAACAAGCATGCTCACATACATGCATGGGCATGCACGCACAGATAAACGTGCACAAAAGCATAGAGAATTTCTCATCTGAACATCCTTTCTAAACTTCAAGACTCAGACTCATGTGTTTGAGTGGAACACTCCTAATTTCAACGTTTATCCTTCTGACCCCCTCCACAAGGTTCTTTATAAGCTTATTATTGCTATTGGTTGTACACATAGCTAGTATTTTGATATGTGAAGGTTTAAAATAAATGTACAAATAGGTAAAGAATGGTTGTCACAGCTGTTTCCCATTACATTTTGCTTTAGAAACAGAAACAAGTGTAAGACAAAATATATACTCCAAAATATATACTCTTACTTCTGCAAAAAATAACCATTCCATTTGTGTGAGAATAATAAATGCTTGGGAAGAGGGCAAAGAGACTGTCTTCTCTCTGTGCCTTCTGCTCCCTGCAATCAAAGCTGAGCTGTCCTTTGAGAGGAGGGAGAAGCTGACACAATGTCAGGGAATTCCTTCTGAAAGTGCTCTGGGAAGCACCTCAGTGGTTAGGGCCCTCTCCACGGGTAGTAATTAAAACAGAACCTTTTGATACCTTTGCTGTGTCGCTCTAAGCCCTACTTCCATTGCTTCTCTATGAGTTTTTACTATTATTTTTCCTTCATGAAAGTTTTGTGAGTCTTACTTAAAAAAAAAATTGCTTAACATTAACCAGCTCTTTATTGAAAAAATGTAGTTATTTTTCATTTTTCACCAGTGTTGTATAGATGTGTGTGTGTGCATGCACATGTGTGTGTATGTGTGTGTTCATGTATGTGCAGCTGTGCCATGTGAAAACCAGAGGATATCCTTAGATGCGTTTTCCCAAGAGTATTGTTGTTTTAAGAGTTTCTCATTGACTCCCTAATTTGACTGGGCTGCCTGTCTAACAAGCCACAAAGATGTTCCTGTCTCTGTCTGCACAATACTGGAATTACAAATGCATGACACCATGCCCACCCTGTGAACCACATCTGAGGCCAGTTGTTTATTGACTGATGTTTTCCCAAGCTCCCTTTTAGTGCTTTCATATTTACTACCTCTTTAGTACTTATCAGGACATCTTGGACTATAGATATAGTAGTGCATACCCAGTAAGTATCTCGTCAAAAGGGATTAATATGACCTTTATGCCCATGTGTGATAGATATCAGCCATAGGCTCTTTTTTGAGCACTTGGTCCACACTTGGTGGAAGAGTTTGGGAGATTTGAGTGGTTTGGTCCTGCCGGAGGAAGTCTATCACTGGGGTTAAGATTTAAGAGACTCAAAACATGAGCCATCTGCGTTTGTCTTTCTCTGCTTCATGTGTGCAGTGCAGGAAGTGCACGCTCTGCTTTCTTTTTAACCACTCCTGTCGTTTGCTACCACACTTCCACACGATGAACTCATCCCTCTGAAACACTAAGCCCAAAGAAATGCTTTCTTTTGTATATTGCCTTGATCATGGTGTTTGTTGTATGAATGTATTTTGGAATATCATTCTTAGAGCAACAAACAGAAATTTTTAGATTCACCTCCAATTTATGTTGGATTTTACATGGTATTTGGGAAAAGAGAAAAGTGTACAAAGTTGCAGGGTAACTGGAATTTTAAGTGCTGGAAAGAGAAATATCCATATAACGCTGCACCCCGAGCTCACATCATGTTAAATAAGCACGATGCAGATGGGTTCAGTCCATTGTAAGAGATGCTACCATTGGGCAGGTATATAAGAAAGGGTATATAAGAAAGGTATAAAAGGTATATACCATAAGGTATATAAGAAAGTAGGCTGAACAAGTGTTGGGTGATAGACCAGTAAGCAATGTTTCTCCATGGAGTTTCATTTGTAGCCTCCAGGATCTTGCACTGCATTCCTGTCTTAGACTCCCCTGATGATGAGCTCTAAGCTGTAAAGTGAAATAAAACATTTTCTTTCTAAGTTGATTTTGGTCATGGTGTTTTATCAAAGCACTAGAAAGCAATCTAAGACAGTAGTTATTATCAAGACTTAAGAAATGATAAAAGTGAGCACTTACTGAAGGTGGTGGAAGGTGCATGCCAAATATCATTCCCATCTGTCTGTCTATCACCTATCTGTCTGTCTGTCTGTCTGTCTGTCTGTCTGTCTGTCTATCTATCTATCTATCTATCTATCTATCTATCTATCTATCTTCTATCTATCTATCTTTCTATCTATCTACAGATACATAACCTAGTAGTTACCTGATAGTACCCACTAGTGACCTGGAAAGGAGCTATCATGGCAGCCTCCACCCCTTTGTAGATAAAGTGAACAAGAACAGCAGGAGCTCACTGTTCCCAGATGACAGCAGGAGGTCAAATCTTAGAGAGCAGTGGAAGCAAGGCAGGGTGGCTGGTGGATAAATTTATCCTTAAAGAAGTTCTTTTGACTCATATAGATGGTTGCTAGTAAGTTCTGTGTAAAGTTCAGGTGGTCAGCTTTTGTACATGCCTAAGACAAACCAAGAGATGTGCATGGAAGGTTTCACCCAACCTGTATAAAGCTGTCTGTAGCCGAGCTTATATTCCTCAGCTTTCTGTTCTAGTACCTAGAAAAGTATCCAGTGTAGGTATGGTCAGTCCTCTATCTTTATTTATCCTATGAGTTGATATTTTGATTGCGTTGATGGAAAGCACATTCTAATTCAAAACCTCTGTACTTTATAACTCTGTTGTGTTCTAGAAACATCTAGTTGATGTTTTTTTGAAATTTCCTGCTGTGATCCAAATGCTGAGTTGAATTGACACTGGCCTTTAAGCATGCCGAGAAGAGAGAGATCACTACATTATTAACACACATTTCAACAAATTGGTTTGCTTGTCATTTGATCTATTTCTCATTAAAACTTTTTATGTTTCATTTGAGGAGGGAAGAAGTCCAAACCAGAAGCCACATGGGTTCTCTTTTCAGCCTAACATGTACTTTTCTAAAATAACAAGAGTAATGAAGAAGTTTGTGTGAGTAGCATAAAAAAGGTCAGTTAATTGGCAGGGAGCATTTCTTTTTATAGCAGGCTGTGTGTATAAATGTTGACTTAGGAGCCCACCAGCAAGACTAAAGAAAGCTGAATATGTTATATTAAAAGTTTGATGACTTTGATTTTCTAAAATCGTCCTAAACCACACCCATCCTCTAAAAGCACAGCTTTGTATTTGCCTTCCATACAGAATGGTTGCTTTCTTACCATATCTTTCTCTTAGGTCAGAATTTAGTGCACACGACTCAAACCAGACAGGCAGAGCCTGAACATTTGTGAAAGCAACCTATTACATCAAAATCAAATAAATTCATTTATTTCTGTAAATCTTCTCTTGATTCCCTCTGCGCTTTTTGTTAATATACTTTGGTTTTATGATTTACAATTAAAACAAATTTTATTTTATTTTCTCTGCATAGCTCTGGCTGTCCTGGAACTCACTCTATACAGACCAGTCTGGTCTTGAACTAAGAAATCTGCCTGCCTCTGCCTCCCAAGTGCTGGGATTAAAGACATGCACCACCACTGTCCAGCCAAATTTTATTTTTTAAATAGAGGTTTACAAAGAATATTCTTTCTGTAACAAAACAGAAGGCTCATTTAGAAGCATAAGATTTACAAGTGGCAGGTAATTTGTTTTTCTGAAAAAAAAAAAAACACCCAACAGTCTATAATAATCTAAATATATACATATTAGTGATATTTCAAAATTTATAAATTTGTATGTTTTATTAATATAATTTACTGTTACCACTTATTTTTAAAACATACTTAATTTTGATAATGCATTGAGTAATGAAAGCAAGTGAGAGTTTGAATTATGTGCTTTGCTAAAACATGTAAGATGTTTTCAGCAAACATGTTCAGCCAACAATCCTGAAAATGAGGAGACAACAGAGTGTTTATGGGAGCTTATTCAGACACTTAGTGCTTACTGAGTGTCTGCTGCACAATAAGTTGCATCTTGATATGCTCTGTTCAGATGACATACCTGGGAAGCCTTCTCCTTTCTGACGGGAACTGGAGGAGCAGCGGATATTGGGGAGAGGAGACATGTTGTGGGGATTAGGAGAAGCAGATAGAGGGGAGTATGTAGTGAAGATATATTGTATAAGGGAAGAATGAATAAAAAGGGAAAAAGATGAACAATGAAAAATAATATGGAATACAATGAAGATACAGTTAAGGAGACAACTTACTGGAAAACACATTGATAAATTATTTGAAAACCTGTATATTGTTCTTTAGATTTATCTTATTATTTTAAAGTACCTTTACTTATAATTGATGTATAAAATGATGTAAAGTGCTAGCTAGAGGAGAGGTGCATTGGTTTGGCTTAAAACCTTCATTGTCTCTGTCCTGTCCGCAGCTCTGGCTGAGTAACCTCATACATTTACATAACAAATTAAGGAGAAAGCTGAAGCATAAAAGTTTATGCTTCACACAGCCCTTTCTTTCCTAGGTACCGCTCACTCTGAGTACCTGGTGCCTGCCTATGCTGCTTATTTCTAAGGCTATATGGCTCAAGAAGCAGAGGTTGCTAACACCCCATGGTGTGAGCTTCGAAGCAAAGGCAACATGGCTTCATGTGGCAGCTAGCTGTTTTAAGGTTGTGATACGTAGGCTGCTTAGCAAGAGAAACCTACGCATCCGAAGGTAAAGGATGCTTTGCCTTAAGATACAGGTATACCAGTGATAGTCCAAGCCACTTCAGGACCAGAATATGGACCAACATTGCCAAATCTGTCTAAAGGAAGGTCATTGACAGAAAAAGCACACAGCAGTGCAGCTGAAGTTCAGCAGTCCAAGTGTAGCATTGATTTGGCTCCCAGATGTTGGTTAATTATCTCTAATCTATCACAGCAAATTCAGCAGGAAGTAAAATGAAGTGGTAGAAAACCATTGCTTTTGAAAATGAGAGGTTATGGGTAACTTTAAGTGGCAGAGCCAGATACCAAAGTATATGATCTAAGGACGAAGTAGGATCAGATGTCTGACTTTAGCCAGCAGTGTGCAACTTTGGAAGGTACCTCAGGCAGTGGCAAGAACTACCTCAGGAAGACTAGAGATGGTTACCCACAGCAAGAGATGACAAGGCTAAGTACTCGGTGTCTCTGTTAGACACACCAAAGAGCCTATAGTACACATCCCCTTTGTCATTGTAAATCTGGAACTTAGAGATCCAAAGCAGTCGTCAAAGGAGAAGTTGGGGATTATCTTCTTGCTGGTTTGTAGGTGACTTATGAATTACCATCTACCCCACTTTGTCAGTCATCTGACAGGTCTGTACGTTATCCATATTTCATTGAATACCTTAGCACTGGAAGTGAAGTCAAATTAGTTAAGGGCCAGTGGTTTCATCCACTAATCAACAGCTGGGAGGCTGTGTTTGTGTTTGTAGAAGACACGAATCATGCACAATTGTGATGTGAGTGGCAGCTGCTATGAGGAATCACATCACGGATACAAAAGGATGCACAACTAGTCCCTGGATTTGGATAGAGATGATAGACAGGGGCAAAGGCAGCCTTAGCTTCAGAGACTGAAGATGGTAAAACTCACTCCCTGAAGCTTATGGGGAAAGAGGAGACATTTTTTACGGAGCTAAGGGTCCGTCTACAGCAGAGCAGAGGTGGGTCCGTCTAAAGCAGAGCAGAGGTAGACGGGTGGGCTACCACTGTAGAGTGACCAGCCTTGCCAGGAGCAGCACTGTATGCAAACCCAAGGAAGGGCAGACTCCCTCTGCATGCCCCCATTAGGGTTTCGATTTTATCCTAATGAGAAATGTGTGGCTTTCATGCTGCCAACCACAGTGACTCAGGCTTCTCAGTTTGCATGGCTGACTTTATGTTCTTTGCTTGAGTTCAGTCGCTCAACAAATATTTATGGAGGCCCTATGATATGCCATATGGTATATTTTTCTATTTTGTTAAACATTTTCTGACAAGAAAAATAATATTTACTCTTTGGGAAAAAAACCTATATGGAAGAAAAGTAAAATATTAAATTATTAAGTGTTTCTTGAGTATGTTCCACATACCAGGCTCTTCAGTCACAAGGAAAATAGACATTGCTCTATAAAATTTAAATGTAGTAAGAGAAATGCAAGCCTCCCCTACCCCTGACTCCCTCTTAGCCTTCTGCCAGGTAAACACTGGCTAGCTTTGTGCCATTTTACCAATTTCCTTTCCAGGTTTAATAGCTAGGTGGAGGTTTTCTTTTCTTTTTGACTATTATATTTTTTCCTTTTTGGAAGTGCTAGGGATAAGACACAGGAGCATATGCATGCTGGACCAACTCTCTGGCTGAGCTGCACCCCACCCTATCACGTGACCTTTCTGGTAAGCAACAACTGGAATACAGTCCATGCTATGTTCAGAAACGACTTCTGAGGCTTTAGGCAAAATGTCTACCTCCCCTCCCCACGAAGAGAAAGGGTAAGGAGTTATAAAAAATTCAACTATTCCTTTTATGCTCTATCTCTCCTTTTTAAAATTCAAAGCTATGTAGTTGAATGGGTGTATTTACATGAAGTAAAATGCGCTCATCAGTGTTTTAGGTACTGAAGACTGAGTGTCTCCTTTTAGCACATGCATTCTAAAGCCTGGCTTACTCAGCAGAGTGGATCCCCACAGAAACCTAGTGTTTTAGGAACACGTAGGTAATAGCTAATAGTGTATAGCTTTTCAAGACCAAAGACTTCCATGTTTTAGAGAAGGATATTAGAACTCCAAAACGAAAAGGAAAAAGAAAGCAGCTTCAGCTGCTTTAATAGGTGACTGGCAGATTGCTTGGTTCCTCCTAGTATCATACGGGAATTTTTATGGCACACAAGAGTTTACCTCCTGCTGTCTTTTCTGTGAGGAAAGACAGCAAGTATGTATGTACATGCTTGTACATACATACACCTACACATACCTATATACACATATATATCATATACACACATGTACATATACGTGTGTATGTGTGTGTGGGTATGTATAACATGAGATTAAATTGCATGTAGGATCTAGGATCATAGTGTCAGGTGCACATGTTAATATTTTCATCATAAGCCAGGCACCCTGTATTTTATTCAACCTTCTGGGTTTTGTTTGTTTGTTTGTTTTGTTTTATGTTTTGTTTTTTGGTTTTTGATTTTGTTTTTTTACTTTTCTCCTGCAGGAAACTGTATAGGCAGTATGTGTTCACTGATCTTTCTCATGTTACTGCAGAAGTATCTAACATTAGGTATTATAATTTGTGATAGAGAATGACTTAATGCCCCCACAAGCCTGGCTACAGTTCAATCTGATGGAGACATTTTCTCAGTCGAAATTCCCTCTTCTCAGATGACCCCAAGTTATATCAAGTTGCAAACAAACAAACAAGCAAAACTCAACCACCACATCTAGACTGAACCACATTTCCACATCTCATTTAAGTTATGCCTAGAAAAATGGCTTTATTTTGGTCTATATTGTGGTTTTATTATTTAAAATGGAAAGTGAATGAAAGAATTTGTTATTCTAACATTCCTGAGTGATTTTAATCAGAGTGGAAGATCTCGTGTATCCCAGCATTTGTAGATTTCCTCCCAAATGAAAAATTTGTCAGAATTTGACCTTCTAAAGGGACAAAAACTATAAATGTAGAATGTCACTAATCCCTCTGTATTTTACAAACCTATCTTTCAGGTGGCTTTTGAGGGTTTGAATATTGCATTTGAGAATGTCGTTCATGAGTGTCATTAGAGGAGGAGACTATTGTCAATGACAAAGTGATTGAAAAATAGCTGTTACTGTACTTTGGAAAGAAATCTCAGTAGCAAGGACAAGAAATGTTTAGTAAGTTTTTTCTTGACCTGACAGGCCATTGTTCTGTCATGGATATGGCCAAAAGTAAGCAAGTGCCACATAGGCCAAGCAAGAGTGACACCACCAATAATTAAAGGTGGTCACCATGTCTCTACTTAGCTATGGCATTGTGACCATAATTATTTCACGATTAAAAAGAAGTATGGTTTTTTTCTGGTGCCACCCTATCATTTAACAGTTAAAGAAACTAAGACCCAGTTAGATGAGTTTGCTTACATGGCTGCTTGTCAAGCTGCCATCAGTAGGGAAATGAGTCGACATCCTCTGCCCCTCAGAAGAATGCCCGCACCTTTGTCACTTGGCCTCTCCAGATACTGAAAATGGTATGCGTTTGGCATATCTTACTACTATTTTCTTTTTCCTTATTTTCTTTAGAAATACAGCTTCTTTTCCCTTATTTTCTTTAGAAATATAGCTTCTAGGACATATGGAGAAAGCCCAGATTATGTACTCTATATAAACTTTCTGCTTTTGTTTTATGTACATTCTGATGTCTGCAAGAATACACTCTGCTTTCCATTATTCTCCTTTCTTCCTCATGACTCTTATTTCTGTTGTCATACCCCTCATGAATATGAATGAGTTAACCTTCTTCCCTCTTGGTATTCTAAAACACCTTTGGGGGCATTATATCTTAGTTAATATAAATCAAATGCATTCACTTTAAAGAAACACACTTACAGGTAAACCATAATGAGAAGGAAGTCTGTCTGTCTGTCTGTCTGTCTATCTGTCTCCGTCTCTCTCACTCTCTCATCTCATCATTATCTCTATCATTATAGGAGTCAAATATTTCAGATAAACAATTTTTTTTGTTTTTCTTCCCCCATGTTAACAATTTTTACAGATAAAAGTCACTAAATAACTTCCATATCATAAACACAAGAATATTGAATGGTTGAAGAGTTCTCTTTTAGATATGCTAACTCTTACTCTGAACAAAATCATTTCTTCCCTTGAGTTTGAGGAGCTTAGCATCACATATAGGCAATGACATTTAGTTATGTTGTGTGATGATTTATCATTTTTATATTAATTCTGTAAACTATGACTCAGTTAGAGCTTTCAACTATGATTCCCACCAATGTTTATGGAAAGTGAGATGACAACACAGTTTCCGAGCAGCTCTGGGAGGTCTTTGAGTAGGTGGTCAATGCATACATATGCAGAGATGCATACAGGTTCCAGTCCTATTTTGTCTAAACATGTACCCTAATAAGAGCAAGTGAATGGTTTTCCTTCTTTACATTTTATGACCCATTTTCTTTGGGTATGTTTCAACCAGACATGCATAAATACAATTTTTTCTAACATATTTTCATTTTAGGGTTGTATGCTGCCTGTGAGCACACTAAATAAAATAACATACTCTGGTGCCCTCAATATTTCTGAACATTTCATTTTACAGGACAGGGATTTTGCTTTGCCTGTGCCCATGATTCTGTATTGCTTCGGCATGATTTCTGCTACTCTATTCATGCAACTGCAGACCTTAGGACCCATTATTTAAGTAGTGTCCATTCATTCAGTATATGCATCCATTCCTCTTTCACTTCATTCTAATTTCTTTTTATCAGATTTGTTCTTTTTGTTTTGTTTCAATATAGCTTTATATTTCATTAATGTTTATCAACTCTATCATTCTCCTGGTCAGATATAGCAGCATCAGCATTCTTTTACAAAGACTAACTATCAGAGTGTGTACTGTCTAACCATGACAACATTTGATTTGGTTTACTATATTTTTCATAAAAATAGCAACAAAAATGATGAAAACTTCAAAAGAAGTTTGTTAGGTCTTTACACTCCTTGCATTGTGATATCTCAACTCTAAGAGTTTTAAGTCTAGTATTAAATGACATGATAAGAGACTTTTACTCAAAAAGACTGATTGATGAATTAGATCAAGAACTCAATGGATAAAGGATGAGCATCAATTGCCTCCTTCATCCTTTTCTTCATCATATCTTTAGGGTTATAAGTTACATCTTAACTGACTAGAAAATTCTTAAGCTATATGTAATAAGATTATATATGATAAAATGTAGTAAAAGCAGTATGTATTAGTGTTGTATTGCTGTGAAAAAATTACTATGACCAATGCAATTCTTATCAACAAAAGCACTTAAGCAGAGAATTCCTTTCAGTTTCAGAGACTTATAATTATGGTGGGGAGAATGACAGCATAAAGGCAGAAATGCATGGGACTGGGGCAGTAGCTGAGAGCAACACTCTGATCTGTAGGCAGCAGAGTGAAACTGGGCCTAGATTGGGCTTTTGAAACCTCAAAGCCCAGCCCCCAGTGACACATTTCCTCCAACAAGACCATGTGTCCTAATCCTTCTAATCCTTTCAAAGAGTTCCAACCCCTAGTGCCTAAGCCCTCAGATACATGAGGCTATGGGGTATGCTGGTATTCAAACCACCACACTATGTACTAATGATGCAAGCATATTTACTCTTTGTGAGTAACAGTGATGCAAGTATGTGTCCCTCATTTTGTGTAGCATGTATTTGTGTTTGGTATCTAAAAATTCAAACATTATTAAATCTTTTAGTTTTAGAAAGTTTGTTGTATATGTATTTTTTTAATAGGTCAACATACTTTAGAAGTTTGAAAACTCTACATTCCACAGACTTCATTTCAGGATAATTTGCTAAGATTATTTATTCTGTTATTTCTCTTCTTTTTATTGATTTTCTTCTGGAAACCATCATTTCTGTCATTCTTCTATAACGAGGCCCTTACCCCTGTATCATCTCCCTTATGATTATCATCGCAATATACACATGCTTTGCTGCATGCACTGGTTGTTTAGTGATTTTTATTGTCCATTCCTTGTGTCAATTTAGCTAATATGTTGCTTACTGTGAAGTAATCCCAAACTCAGTATTATTTAATTTCAGATTTCATCTGTCTCAATAGAAGTTTTAATGCACTGGAATATGTTTTGATTATTCTTCCAGGTCCTATTATCTTTGATTGCCAAAATTTTAGATCAACTGGTATTGTCCCTTATTGTCTTATGAGGCTCATGTGTAGACACTGGAGTGATTTGAGTGACTAAGTTCTAACTGCTAAGAAAAGAAACATCTCAGTACATATAAAGGTAGACTATTGGCTATTCTTTGTAAAGGCACCTGGAAGAATTCTCCTCATCCGATTCTCTAGGCTCACCACCAATCTCAATAGAGTGGAGCTAGTCATCTCTATATTCAAGGGACAAGAACCTTGTATACTTACTCACTGTGATGATGACCTTTTCTAGTCTCCAAAAACATTTAAACATGTCAATGATAAGAAATATGACAAAGGAAATATACAATTGGTCTGGGTCATAGAATAATGATCCATAAGCCTTCCAAATATAAATCTACTACTTTAATCTCCTTTAATCTTTATCTTTTAGTATATTCTTATCTACTAATAGATTAATAATCTTTAATCTACTACAATCTACTTATTTAATGTTCTTTATCCAAACAAAAAATATTTTTCTCCAAGGGCTTACTATGACACAATACTTCCTGCTTAGAACCTGATACCCAAACCCACTTAAGCTTTTCTTTGCATTCAAAGTCTTTTCAATCAATATTGTTAAACAGTATCTCATTGCAACTAATAAGTACAGAACTGCTGTAATCAAATTTATGATCTTTAGTCTCCTCAAATTAGGTATTCTTAAACACTATGGCTTCCCATTACCACACAATTGGACAGGGCAATCTCTAGAATGATAGTGGCTTTATTTTTCCCCTCTGTTCACAATTTCCAGCAAATGGCATGTCAACGTTCATTTAGCTTTAAAACAAAATCCTTTCGTGCAGTGTGAGGTGTTGGTGAAAAGTAATGTAAAGACAGAGAATTCTAACAAACAAGCAAAGTACTGGCTTTGAGGTGAGCTAGATGACAAACTACTGTAGCTCATAGACTGCAAGGATGAAGAAAACCAACCAATTGATGGGGATACATATTTAAAGAGGCATATACATGAACAGAAGTACTCATATCCAAACTGATGGGAAATGCTTGGAAGTCATGCCATGCCTTGGGAGGAGTGTCTATCAAATGGAAGGAAGGCTAGATTTCCTCAAACTATCCCCAAGGCAGAAACAGCAAATCATGTTTTAGATACAAAGGATAATCACAATTCTCTTTAGTTGTATAGATGCAATAGTTCTGAGGGTTCCAGGAACATGGAACATGCCTTGGAATAATAAATGTTATGTACAGCAAACCTATGTCAACATTATAACAAATGGATACAGATGGAGAATTTATTCTAGAATCAGGAATGAGACAAGATTTTTAGCTCCCATTTCTTATTCCATATAGTGTCAGAAGTCTGAGATATAACAATTAGACAAGATATTAACCTAAGAGAATGGAAGAATTCAAACTATTATTTTCCTATGGCATAAAAGAGTTACAATATCCAACTTCAAACTACACTATGGAGCTACAGTGATTTTTGACCTAAAACCTAGTAGGTAGACCACAGAAACAGAATAGAGCTCCCAGAAATAAAACAACAAAATTAGTTTTTGACAAAGGTAACAAAAACATACACTGGAAAGAACATAGTCTACTCAACAAGTTGTGGTATCAAATTCAAATATTTACACACAGAATAAAATTAGATTCTTATCTTTCACCTTATTCAAAAACAAGTTCTAAATGAGATAAAAAGACCTTCATTTTAAAGCCAGAAACAGAAACTTTAGAAGAAAACACAGGGTTATCTTCATGATATTGGGGTAGGCAAGAACTTTTAAAATACACAGCCAAGAGGACAGGAACCAACCTGAATCACTGAGACCTGGAACTACATGAAAATACAAAATTTCTGCATAGTACAGCAAACAGTAGGACAGCTCACAGCATTGGAGCAAAGCTTACCAAACTATACTTCAGATAAAGAGCTAATATTCAGAATTTGCAGAGAAATGCAGAAATTAAATACCAAAGAAATAAAACTGTTAGTCAACAAAAGGGCAAATGAATAAGTGAACATTTTTCAAATGGAAAAAAAGAAACAAAAATTGCTAATAGCTACTGAAAAAAATATGTTCAATATCCATAGCCACCAGGGAAATGCAAATTAAAACTACTTTGAGATACAGTGTCACCCCGAGTCAGAGTGACTGCCATCAACGAATCTGGTAAGAAATGTTGGAAGGGATGTAAAGGTAGAGAACCCTTATTCACTGTTGGTGATCAGTGCAGTTTCATACAGACATTTCCAGCATTCAGTTCTAACACTTTTCAAAAAATTTAAATGTAGCTATCCTATGACTCATCTATTGAACTCCTGGGCATATACCTAAAGTACTATAGATCCTGCCATAGTGATATTTGTACTCCATGTTCATTGATGCATTACTCACTACAGCAAAGAATTGGAATCAACTGTGTTGTTGTCTGTCAACAGATAAATGGATAATGAAAAATGTAGTGTGGATATAAAAGGGAATACTACACACCACTAAACAATAAAGTAAAAAAAAATGCATTAAACATAGTTGGACCTGGAATGCATAACATTAATTGAAGTCATACAATTTCAAAAATTAAAAATAAAATCCCACGTGTTCACATGCAGCAGCAAGGCAATTGTATATGCATACATGTGAACAAAAGTTTGTGTGGAACAGTGGAACCAAAAGAGAACAAGAGAAGCAAAATATAAGGGCACAAGGGAAGGACTGAATGAAGGTAATGGACATGGCTTTTAAATGCTGATATAATGTTCATTGTTTTCCTTGTCCTAATTCTGGCATAATTTTTGTTTTGTTTGTTTTGTTTTGTTTTGGTGGTGGATAAATATGTACAATATATCCTCTACCGAAAGTCCAAATTTAATCTAAACTCCACAGATTCTGATACAAATCTTTAACTGCATAGTCATTCATTGAACTGCAAGAATGTTTTATTAATTGTGGTGTACAATGCTTTTGTTTCTTTGCATTTTTAAAAATAAAGTTCATAAGATTAAAAATATTACTTGCTTCTGTACACTAAGCTCTCTAAAAATTAACTCAGACATTCTCAGAAATTAATGCACTTCCTGTCACAGAGTACTCCATCAGTGCTAGAATGGTGACATTTGTGACCTCAAAATGATTTGGATTTCTCATTAGAAGAGAGTTTTAGCATACCAGACATGTTGCTAAGCCACATCTGCCCCAGAGTGGGCAAGGACAAGGAGGGGAGAAATGTTAGTTCAAGACTTGTAAGTCCAAACACCAGCAGCAGCAGCCGATCGCTGCTCAGCTTGGTCCACTCTCCATCAGTTGCTGTTCGTCCACTCTCCATCAGTTGCTCTTCTTCCACTCTCCATTCTGGAAGCTGCGTTTGCCGCTCTTGCTTTCCTTCTTGCTCTATCTGAGAGCAAAGGCTGTTGCTGTCCTTAGTAACTGAGTGAATACTGGAGGGAACATTTCCTCACACACAATGTTCCTCATACACGTCATGTATTTTAAATGTTCCATTGTCTTACTCTTACGGATTTTTTTGACCATTTTCTTTCAAAGATTAACTGCGTATGTGTTCAACTAATATTATTTCAAAAACAAACAATCCAACGGATACAATCAATTTTGTCATTGCCATTGTATCCCACAGATTCTGCTATCAAAGTTTCTGTCTCATTTCCAAAAGAGCACTGGATCTCTCTATTGCTTCTTCTTCAGGCCACGCCCCCTCCCGCTGCCTCCTTGATTCACCAGCATCCAGCCTGCACTGGAGATTCACCTTGAAGTTGTCACAGATAATACTTAATGAGGAGAGCATCAAAGTGTAGGCCATTTTTTCCCTTTACCTCAGTGATATTTATCTACTAATATAGTTTAACAAATTACATAAGTATTTTAGAAAGAAAATTCCTTACTTTTCTTCCCAAAATTATTTCACAAAATTCAGAGTTAATGCTTCTTTGACTGCAAATGAAACACAAGTATTCCAGAGTAGAATGCACCACTAATAAATGATCATTTTGAAGTTGACAATCCAAGAACAATGTTTTCCAGGAGGAAGCCAACAGAATAATCAAATTAATACTGCCATTATCACTTCACCCAGGTATCTTAGAGTCAGGGTTCTTAAAGTGTCACTTGAAATAGAAGTTACTGGTGTATATACACCACACAGAAAGCTTAAGATCTTAGACTCCAACATTTGCCTTAGGGGTTTACAAAAATATTTCAAAAATAATTAGGCATGTTAGGACAATATTTCTGAGTATGTTTCAATGCTCTATAATAAATTCCATTCTAGGTTATTGCATTAGGTATACTCTGCCTAGGGCGAACCAGAGTGAAAACATCATTAGTTGTGTGTAAGTATTCTTAGGTCTTCGTAATGATTCATTTTGATTGTCAGCTTGACTGGATTAGAAATACCTAGTAAACTATGGAGGCATACCTCTTGGTATGTGAGGGGAAAATTTTGTCATGAGACCCTTGCTATAATGAATGGACTGGTTCTGTGATACATTTGTACTTTGATGGTATTACTGGGAAGTGGCTGGTGGACCCTAGTAAAGAATATACAGGTCATTAAACACATGCCCCAGGATTTCTGTCTCACCTAGCTCCTTTCCTGAATTTTCTGGTTTTCTTTTCCTTTGTACACCAAAATAATGAGGAATATCTTCTGCCTCACACTCTTACCACCATGACATTCTGCTTAAACTTAAGGAACCATTGTGAAGGGTGTTGTTTCCCTAATTTCTTTCTCTGCCTGCTTATCCTTTGTGTAGAGGAAGGCCATTGAGTACTACCAGAGGGCCAACTATACCACTCCTGGCATATACCCAGAAGACGCTCCAATATGTAATAAAGACACATGTTCCACCATGTTCATAGCAGCCTTATTTATAATAGTCAGAAACTGGAAACAACCCAGATTTCCCTCAACAGAGGAATGGATACAGAAATTGTGGTACATCTACACAATGGAGTACTACTCAGCTATTAAAAACAATGATTTATGAAATTCTTAGGGAAATGGATGGATCTAGAGAATATCATCCTGAGTGAGGTAAACCAATCACAAAAGAACACACATGGTATGCACTCTCTGATAAGTGGATATTAGCCCAGAACATCAGAATACACAAAGTACAATCCATAAACCACAAGAAACTCAAGAAGGAAGAGCAAAATGTAGATACTTCACTCCTTCTTAAAAGGGGGAACAAAATACCCATGGAATGAGTTGCAAAGACTAACTGTGGAGCAGAGACTGAAGGAAGGGCACTCCAGCCTGATATAGCTGTCTCCTGAGAGTACCTGACTAATACAGATGTAGAGGCTCACAGCCATCCATTGAACTGAGTACAGGGTCCCCACTGAAGTGGGGTGGAGAAAGGACCCAAGGAGGTGAAGGGTTTGCAGCCCCTTACGACGAACAACAACATGAACTAGCTAGTACCCTCAGAGCTCCCAGGGACTAAACCACCAACCAAAGAGTACACATGGTGGGACTAATTGCTCTGGCAGCATGTGTATAGCAGAGGATGGCCAAGTCGGTCATCAATGGGAGGAGAGGCCCTTGGCCCTGTGAAGGTTCTGTGCCCCAGTGTAGGGAAATGCCAGGGCCAGTAAGCAGGAGAGGGTGGGGTGGCAAGCAGGGGGGAGGGGGACAGGGGAGGGAACAGGGATTTGTTCTTGTCATTGTTTTTTGGTTTGGGGGTTTGGGGTTTTGGTTTATTTTGTTTGTTTGTTTGTTTGTTTTTGGAGGGAAAACTGGGAAAGGAGATAATGCATGGCATGTAAATAAAGAAAATATCTAATAAAAAATAAAATAAAATAAAATATCAAAAAACCTTAAGGAACCACAGAGTGAGGCCTTTGAGACATTGAGACAAAGTAATTCCTTCCTTCCTTATACAAACTTTTATCTCTGTTACAGAAAAAGTAAATAATATACATTTTTAAATGATAAATACAAAATAATTTCAGAGAAGATTTTGAGTGTATTTAGATGAGAAACCAAGTTAATAACTTTATTCATACTCAATTCAACAAATACCAGCTATGGGTTAAGTGATTTGAGAGACTGTATCATTATCATTGAGGGCCTTCAAATCTACTGAGGAATTTGAAAGAAGTACTGAATAAAATGAATGGAAAAATTAGAAAAGCCAGTCATCGGTCTGGCCTCTAGACTGCATGGTGTTTGGGTTGTTTGTTTTTCAGCCCACATCAGGAGTGAAGTTTCTGGAAGGTCGGTACCTCAGAGGGTCAGTGAATATGATGGCATGTACCCACAGACCAATCTCTTTTCCATAGTGTCCTGTGGTCAGTCCCTAGTTTGAAAGGCAACTGAAACAAAGGCTATATACTAAGTCCAGTCAAGATTAAGTCCCATCCCTTGGAGATCAGAGAAAACCAAGTGTACCCACCTGTTAGCAAGTAACTGGTAAGTGCTTTTCCTCAGGAATGATATTTCAGTAGGGTTTGCCATCTGTTCTGCAGCTTCTAAGGTCAACATGGAAGGAAAACTGGTACAAGCTCATTGCTGTAATAGAGAACACGATACTACTGAGCCGATGCTGTGCCCTTGTTATGAATACAGCTTCTCACTCCATGGCTTTATGTGTAGCATCAAGGTGGTTAATGACAGAGAGCAGATAGTGTCAAGTTACTGAGCTTTCTGTTCTTTTCAGCACTTCCAGTCCCAAAAGTGCCAGCCAGTTCTATCTTCTACTGGACCACAATGTAGATGTGCCAAAATGTATGTTTGTCGAACATAACTCATAGTGAATACCCTGGACCACATGTTGATATGCGCATGTGAGACACAAATCTGCCCCATAACCACTGGACATCCACTGTGATTTTTCACTAGAAGCCTGCTGTGAAACCCTCCACAGTATCATTTTATATCTGTTTCTTCTACCATGTCTATTGGCTCCAGCATCAAAGTTACTTACAATATAGACTCCACTTACTATATTCCCACACCTTTAAGCCACACTCAGACTGTGGAATCATGCAGAGATGTGTGAATTTCATAGTAGTTTTAGGTCTGAATGGTGCTCCTTTCTTAGATATCTCTAAGAAAGTTTGGTATCAATCTTGGAAGATACTCAGTGGAGTAATTTTCCTTTATTTTGGAAGGAAATTTTTAACATTCTTCAGACTACTGTACCCCTAAAAACTTCACTAATATGAAAATTTTGTGGAATTTATTTCTACCTTTTGAAGGCCAAGTTTCCCCAAAATTCCCTGTTTACTCTTCAATATGCAGCAACTTTATCATGAGATTATTCAAGTTGGCATACTAGTAATATGGTGAGCCACTGAATATCTAAAGATTATCTAGAGGCTATATCTCCTTTAGATTAAACTAAGACAGTGAAGCATAAAAATTAGCATAGCATAAGTGATAATTTTTGTTAAGAGTTGTAGATTATAGGCGTGAAATACAATGCATTCTTAAGCCCACTAACGACATATTCCTTGTGTGTAATGTTGTAAAATTTCCCCAGCAATATCAGAGTCTACGGCCAGCATGTACATCTGCTTAAGTTGCTGTAGCTCACTTTCATGCTGAAAATTCCATAGGACTTTTCTAGGCTGCTAGGCAGATGAATACATCATAGGGACCACATCTCATACTGCTTTCATTCCTAAGTAATAGCACCAGTGGTGGCTACTTCCCAGAATGAGGTATTGTTTGGATTTGTTGTCTTGACTAGAGTATAGCAACCATTTTATAGGTATGCATTTGCTATTTTTCCCTGCAGTAATTCCTACTTAAAGGCCCAAAACCATATGGGATTATTTTTTCCAGATATGTGGTTTGATCACTGAAGTGGCCATCTCTCATCCTACTAGCTCACTGTGAACTCGATCTGAGCCAGCCTTCATTTACCTTAACTGTAATATGGGGCCATGACATTGCTTCCAGCCCTTGTTATCTGTCACATCCCAAGACCGACTGTCCTTGAATGTTTTTGTATTGTTATTTGGGTGATCAATTGCATCAATAGATAGATGTCCACAGGCTGTTTGTGGGAGAAGAGAGTATTGTGCTCTGTACATTTGTCATGGTACTACAGAGGTCTTCTCTGATGGTCCTCCCCCTCCTCCAACCAAGGTTCCCAATTTAGTTTGAAATAGACAAGATGCTGTAACTCTTCCTTACTTAAGCAGTTGCACTGTGTCTCTCGTTGGCCTTCTCTGATATTGATGGCATGTATAGATAGAGCTGAGCTATGTATCAGGAAGCTGTCACAGCTGTAACACATGTGAAACTTGGGACCACATGCTTAGTGGTTAAGAGTTTGCCCACCTGGAAATAAAACTTGTTAGTAGTTGTGCTCTGTTGGTTTCTTCTGATCTCTAGAGAGATTTCATCTGGCACTGTTATACAGAGCTTCTCTGCTTCTAACATATATACTAATATGATGATGTTCTACTTTGCTAGGGGCCAGATGAGTCACCGCTCTGACATCTAACACAGCATCAGTTATTTCATGTTTCTTGTTTCTACTACATCACTGGAAGGGCATTTCCTCCATCTCAACATCAGTCATAAGAAAAACATGTTCACTCATGTATGTGTGTGTTTTGATAAAATTATTATTATGGTCTGTTGTCAGTTCCCTATATTTAGTAAGTATGTTTGTACAGTTTTCCTCAGAAAGAGTCTCGTTCCCCACCTTAGTGTAAAGCAAACCAGCCGAAGAAGCATTTCCATTAAAACAGCATGCATAGGCAGGCATGAGGGAAAGACACACTATTTTTGCAACCATAATTCTCTAAAACATGATTTGACTTCCTAAAATGCTAATTCAGTCTCAGACTTTAAACTGGTAGATAGGACAGTTATTAGTGAGCCTGACTTTCTTTTATATTTTTGATTATATTCATCTTGATTTCCCCATCCTCACACTTGCACACACAGACACGTGCATTACCGTATGTAATGTTAGGCAACAACTTAAGACAATGCAGAGCTGTTAGTCACAGGACCATCTCAGGCAAAGACAGTCTGGGGATGATGACAGAAGCCAAAGATTTGTTAGAACTCATATTAACTTGTCTTTATGTGCCTGTCTATCTATTTGCTGGATTCAGTGAGTCTCTAAATCACCATAAGTGAAAAGATGATTTGGTTTTTGTCATATTCGTTCTCTCTGGAGTGATCTAAAGTCTCTATAGTGAAGAGGTTCTGAAGAAGCTGAACTTTCCCCCTGATTAAAAACACCATTAATCCTCATCACTTTTATTAATTTAAAGCAATCCAGTGCCCTTTCAACCCCAGCCACAAAATATTGCCTTTCTTTGTTTCGAGCCTGAATATGTTACCCACTGTGCCAACAGTACAAACCCCAGAAGCATTTGTAAGCCTTTGCCCGTGAAGCCACATGTATTTGAATGCTTTCAGTGAGCCCTGCCTGGAAGTCTGTAGATTTATGAGATACCCCATTATTGTCATGGGCTTGTTTTAAATCTGTGAGAGAATTTAATTCCAAAGCATAATTTATTTTATTAACAAGCCATGTATTATTTCTACAGGATGTATATCAGTAGCTCCAAAAGAAGCTGGAAACACCATGAATTTTTATTTTCATTCTGTTGATGCATTCCCCACAATGAGAATCAGTTTAGATCTTTAAAAAATAAAATCAAAGTTAAAAATACTTTATTACCAAAAACAGTCAAAGGCTATATGTACGGATAAAAAGCCATTATCTATATTTCTCCAAGGAGGAAATTGAAAATACTGTTATGAAGGATCCAGGAAGCCCATACCTCTAACTGTTCTATATTGACACAAGATCTAATAATCCTTACCGATCTTTGTCAGTGAGATAACAGACAGTAGTCAAGAGTTCACTTGAAAAGTGAAACAAAACACATTTCTGAATGCCATTTCTCATTATCTACCCAGTTTCAGTGGTGAAAGTACATGTGGAGACTGTGCCCAGTGGATTATATTTGAAATATGCCTAACAAAAATGTGAATTTCTTCATTTTTATGTAGGTCAATGAGACATCTGCCTGCAGACCTCATTTAATTCAGGTCAAAAGATGCGGCAGCCATCCACATGCAGAAGACTTGGTTGTAAACATCAAAAGGCAGCCATTTTAGATCCTCCCCCCTCACCCCTATGCTCCTTCCTGACATCCATTTTATTTAGAAAAGAATAGGTTCCCAAGTACAGAGGGAGGCTCCCGAGAGAGGAAAGGCAGAGCAGGGCATCACTAGTCACCACATCTATTGCTGTCCAGAGGATCCCTGTGCTCTCTGTGGCTCTTCTCCACCCACTGGCTCTCCAGCACCCACTGAGTCGCAGGCCACATTGCTCTGAGATACACCTTCTTTGTTCTCAGTCTAGCATCTTTCTCCATACATTTCTTACCCTACTGAGCAGCAATGGAATTTGGGGTGTGTTTCCATAGCGTCCCGTGCATCAAGAGACCATGGAGGAGATTAGGTTCCATATCTAGGCTAGGATGCTGCTCCATTGTGTCACTTGTTATGGGTTTTGAATTCCCATAACTAGTTCCACTTGGATCAGACTCTTCTCATATCAGAATCATTTAGCTTTTCCTGATAGCAGCCATTTATTCCCTAGGAATGGTGCCTCTGGTCTTTGGAGAGACCCTCACCCGAGTATGATTTTCTTGTTTGCTTTTCATTCTCTTTTCTCCAGATGTTTTATGGTTTTATTCTTATTTGTTCACTTGTTTCTTTATGCTTTCATACTTTTATTTGACTCTTCATTTTTTTCAGTCCCTTGTCTCCTATGCCTAAGTCATTAATTATTTCATATATCAAAAAATATTTACTTATAGGATTCTCTGGATCTGGTGTAATACCTTTCTCTTGGGGAAAATGAAATTGGAAGAAGGGATGGCTTGAAAAAACCTGTGAGAGGAGTAAGATGGGTCAGATAGAAAAGTATGGGAAGACTTCTCAATATGGGTTTGCCATACAGGCTCTATACTTCTTATTTCTAAAGAATACCAGGTGCCTATGTGAAGGCAGAAACACGTGTCTATCACTAGAAGACAGCTCCATGGGAAAGGCTCACTCTGTTGACTTGTATAACTCTTGAGTAGGCCCAACACAGCAGCTGTGCAACAGATGAGCTCTGGTTTCCTGATGGAAGGGACGGAAGGAGCATGCCTCATCTCTTACTCAGCCTGGAAATGGTCCCTGTTTCCATGGTATGCTTCAGCAAGGGCACGAAAGGGAAGTAAGTGAATGAACTCAGGCCTGAAGCTTTGATAAAGATAATGAGTGCTTCCTAATTCTGAAAAAACAACCTTCGATGTATGGTGAACACACTAGAGAGCCAAAGGCAGCAGATCTCTGTGAGTTTGAAGTCATCCTGCTCTATAGAGTGAGTTCTAGAACAGCCAAAGCTTCATGGAGAAACCATGTCTTGGGGAGGAATAAAGTAACCTTAAATGTGTGTTTTCTCCAGTGGGTCATCTAATGACTGAGCTCTCCGACAAATATCTATAAATGAGACAGGGGTGTGGAAAAATGGAGATAAATGTCCTAGAGGCCACAGTCCTGATTGGTTCACTGTGAATGGTCCAAGAGTATCCTATGTAATCTCCTGATATCTCCTGAGTATCCTGTGTGGCAAGATTCCTGAACTCCTGTCTCCATTTCAGGGATTTATCTACTCTTTGCTTCCACCTAAACATGTGCAGAAGATAGGACTGTGTCTAGTGAGAAGTCTAGCTCAGAATCAAGTCATTTATCCTACTTGAGCCCAAATGTGCAAAATATGTTCAGAATGCATATATTGACAGCTACATGGGTCCCAGTCAGTAATACAGTATTTAAACACATATAATATAGCTTCCCAGTGGTTTTGTATAGATTCTCAAAGGGACCTTTAACATATTCCATCTAATAAACTAGCTATAAGAAATAAGTTAGAAGTTAAAAAATAGTAAGTTCCAAGGAAATGTGTTTCTCATATTTATGAGAATTTGTCTGTGAAATGTGCTATGTCCTCTAAGTTTGGTAGTGTACTGGGCAACAGCCTGTCAGCAAGAAATTAACAGTTATTTTCAAAACACCCATGTTGATACCTAGAAGACACGATTAAGTGATAAGGTGATACAAAGGGCTCTCAGTTTGTCCTTTAGAAAATGGGATACAAATACTGAGTCTCTATTTCAAGGGAGTATTTCTAAATAATTAGGCGTGAAAGGGGTTATTCAACGAAAATACTTAACAATGTTGGTATCTAGATGTCTATATTTTGTCTTACATTCATCCTTAAGCAACTTATTAGTTATTTCAGAGTCCTTTAAATAGTCAAATTACAATGACCAAATTCCAAGATGTAAAAATATTTTTAACAGGATCTATGTAGAATTAAGAGTCTAATAAGTAGTCAATGGACATGCATGGTCAAATTTCTTTTTGTAAATTACTACCAGTCTGTACAACTTTTAATCTCTACTTTCTCTTAGTGCCATAACAAAATATCATTTGTTGAGACTCATTTTGATCTGTTACTGTCAACTTAGTTGTCTTTTCTGAATTTTGAATTTAGTGGCTATTTTTATCATTTAGAACAATATGCTACTTGAGTTTCACATTAACTTGTTTTTATCTTTTATCCTTATTCTCCTTCTTTCCATCTTAAAAAGATAGGTTAAATTACATAATTGTCTCCAAAAGCCATCTTTTATAACTGTCCAGGCTACAACAGGCAGGGAGGCAAGGTGAATTCAGTCATTTTTGTCAGGTGACACACATGTACTTTTAGACTTTGTAGACTCACACATCCACCTTAGCCACATCTTTCCCACAATGCAACCCTTTGGCAGCTAGTGGTTGTTTAAAAAAATGATAAATGATTACATTTATTCAAAACTGTTTGCCTAAATAGTAAATATACAAAGGATTTACAGTAAAATGAGCCTTTTCATTAGCTACACTGAATCAATTGCCCTCTGATTTCACACAGGCTGCCATTTACCGTTATGAATTCTGATCATGTTTGAAAAGCTATTTTCTTCTTTGACTGAAACCTCTCTGCAGTGAAGAAGCCAAAAGAAGTCATATTCTCAATCTAAACTTACGACACCAGAACCCCTGAGGAGACTTACATCCACAACCACCGAAAACAACGAGTCAGGTAAGGTCTCTGTACAGTTTACAAGGCTGCTAGATGAGTTCCAGGGCTTTAGCTAATCTTCATAAAAAGCAGAAATTAGCAGAAGGGACATCAAATCTCTCTCTCTCTCTTGCTAGACGAGTTCCAGGGCTTTAGCTAATCTTCATAAAAAGCAGAAATTAGCAGAAGAAACAACAAATCTCTCTCTCTCTCTCTCTCTCTCTCTCTCTCTCTCTCTCTCTCTCTCTTTCTCTCTCTCTCTCTCTCTCTCTCACACACACACACACACACACACATACATGTCCACATATACTGGCCTATCTACCTGCCAGTGATATCAGGATATTACACAACATCAGAAATAATCCAGTTTAATTAGATGTAACTTGGAGCCCTGAACAATCTTATCTGTGCCAAATTCCATATTGCTAACTCACTTTTATTATATTACTTAGAATTAAAGACCAGAGATAATCCTTTTAAATAGGCAAGTTAATTCCATTGAAATAAAAATTCCTATGACTCTAAGTCTGGCAAGAAGGATGAGAACTGAATTCTTTTCTGTTATTGAAAGGGGATTTTTAGTTGTTAAGAACCTAAATTTCCAGGTTCCTCAGAATAACTTGTGGATAGTCCCAGATATGTCTCTACTTCTGGTCATTTTTAACAGAATATGGATTGTATTGAAGATTTAGACAATGGCATAAAGTATCACATGTTAATAATGCTAATTTGTGTGGATGAGTTCTCTTTCTCCACTTCCACTGAACAAATGTCCTGGCAGGATGGCATCTCCCATTTCTGGTCTGGCTTATGGTCTGGTTGGTTTGAATGATGAACTGTATAATGGTCAAGGAAACTTAGATATGATAGACTCAAGAGTTCTCTTAGGAGTTGCTTTTATGATGAAGGAGCCTAACAGAGCCCACTTGTTTTAGATTCTGGAAAAACCATGATAGCAGTAAAAAAGAAGAGGAGCTGAATATGTACTCCTTTTGGACAGTTATTTATTCTGTTTTCCATTAAGTTAATTAAGAGAAGGTAAAATCTGGAAAGGTGACTCAGTGGGTAAAGAGCTTACTGAGTGAACATGAGGTTCTGTGTTTGGATCCTTAAAACTACAGAGAGGTTGGGCTTGTCAGTGTATCTGTCATCCCAAAGCTTCTCTCAAAGGAATGAGAAGAGACAGGGAATCACTGTTGCTCACTGGCCAGCTATCCTGTGTTCCACAGCAAGCCACGTGATACTGTCTCAAAGAAGGGTGACTTCTAACTTCCATATGTGAATGAGACATGCTCGCATTTGCACTCATACACAAGAAAACATACATGCACATACAGAGGCACACACACATGCTCACGAACATGCATATGTGTGCGCAGAAAGATTTTTAAAAAGTATGCAGGCATATAAAATATTTTGAAAATATAAGCTCTAAAATTTGGTGTATTTAAGTAGAAGATAAAATACTATTTTTTACTATATTTATTTACTAAATACAGTATATATCTTGTAATTCTTCCATGAAATAAATAGTTCTTTATGTGTTAATATTACCATCACTGAGGGTTTCATTGTAGTAACAACTATTTCCAAATGGACACATGTCTACCCATTTTTTGTGTTAATCATTGTGTCACGTAATTCTGTATACTTTCTAGAAGAACCTACATAATAACATATCCATCACACTAACATATTTAACATTATATGTGAGCTGAAGCAACTTGACACTAATACAATACATACTTCAAAATATTTGCGAAGAGTCTTTATGGACTTTTAGGTGAGTGATTTTGTCCTGTTGAAAGAACTAAGTATTTCAGCCCAGAGACAAGAGTCCATTTAGATTAGAACCAAAGAATATACTGGACTTTATATGAACAAAATGGTTTGGTATACTCCAGCAGAAGGGGTAATGCATCAAAGGCCAAAGATAGGCTATGAAAAGACATCACTTTTAAAAATTTTTATGATTGCTTTATAGATGCCCCCATATATCTGATAATACTGTAGAAGGTTTTACTGCTGGTGAGTAGCAATGCCAAATATTCAGAGAAAGTATATCTTTGCTGGGGCTGAATTGGAAAGAATATCATGAATGTTATGGGACAAAACAGGAGGAGAAATTACAAGTACTCACTGAGAGATCAAGGCATTTTTGAGAGGAGTGGTAAATACTAAGAGACAGATAATTCAGTGGCAAGATCACTCCACACAAACAATCCTATTGAACCTTAATTATTTGTTCACTTTACAGATTAATAGACCCCAAAGCTCTTCATACCAGCTGAGGTGCTTCTTGGGGGCAGAGTTGATACCACTCTGGGGGAGTTCACAGTATTGCCAAATCAAAGTCTAGGAGAAGACTTGGGATGGAGAAATCTGCTTGACTACATCAGAAAGAAACTCCTAAATGTGGGAGGAAACAAACATTGACACATTGGCAGATATATGAGAAGACTGTTGATGAGAAAAACTATCATTCTGTGGCATATACATATTCTTGTGGGTAGAGCAGTAATAAACACCAACTAGTGTTTCCACCTCTTGTGGGGACAGTCACACTTCTCCGTTTGCTTCTGCACCCACTGTTGCATGGAGATATATTAGAGAAAGGGTCATTCCCTGCATAGCATATTTGGAAGCCAGGATACATTTTGATCCAGAAACATTTCTATTCTAACACTATTAAGATAAAACCTTTTGGAAATGACCTAGATATGGATGGCATAAAGGCAAAAGTTACAAAACAAGATTAATGCCAAAGGCAAGATATTATATATAAACTGATGTTGAGCTTTAGTAATTACTTGATTTATGAAAAATAATCCAAGTTATTTAGTGTTTTAAAAATCAGTTGTTAAAAATTATTTCTGAAGAGTGTATTCAAATGCTTTCTTTTTTAAAAACATGGGTATAATATTAATAATTTATTCCTGAGTAGTAATTAACATGGAACATTTTTATTTTAAGTAAACAAACAAAAAAAACCCTTCAATATTAGACAAAGGTAAAGGTGCCTATTTTCCAGAGAAGTGACACCAATAACTACCTTGTAGAGTTTGTTTTTATTTGGGGTGTCATCTGCTAGTGTTTGACAGTTGTGTTTTAGGGTCAGATGAAAATTGTTCATCAAAGGTCAAGTGCTGTGTGACATTATCAGTCTCACAGCCCAGGGAACAAATATTTGTGAGGCTCGTCCTGAATGCAGCTTCTATGGAGAGGTGGAAGTGGTAAGAAACCGTTGAACCAGTGGTTAAGAAGGTAGGTCTTGTGGGCACTGATGGGAAACAGTCGTTAGGGGAAAGCTGCCTCACCACACAGGAAACAAAGCCTCTTGAAAGTGTCCAGCTGTGGAAGATGAATTTAACAGATAACATCTTAAAGCCAGAGCATGTACTAAATTGGTGACCAGGAACGAACAAAATGGAGAGGGGGAGGAGCTGCAGGGGCCATGAAAAGAGAAAGTTGTTGTACTAAAGACTTCTGAGTGCTGTATGATATGTCTCACATATGTCCACATGTCCTCAGAAAGAATACTTAAAAGACATCTCCTCACACATAAAATCCGGTGACTCTCAAAAATCCCAAAAGAAGTGTTTCAACCAAAGCCATATTCTATAATTGAATGGAACCTTTATTGAAAGTCTTGGAATAGATGTGTTTATGTCAATGTTAGCTATAAACCAACATTGGACATAAATACAAATGCATACAACAGAGCATTGCAATGATAATGGTGGCAGAGTAACAACACTTCTTATTGGCCCCTGCCAATAAGACACACTGACACACTTCTGTGATTGCAAATTGTTGGGAGACTTCTATGATCTCTGGATTTCCATTCACAGATTGCCAAGGGCAAACCCAGCCCAGAAAGCAGAAGCGCTTGAGGCAGGTGGCAAAGGAGCCAACCCAGCCCGGAAAGCACAGCCCTTGAGGCAGATGGCAGGGCTCAGGTTTGGACCCATCTGTAATGATCCCTGAAGATGTGATGGGTAGAGTCCCTTGCTATAATATTTGGAAATAGGGGTTGTTTAGTTCTCATTTCTGCCTGCATGTGCGTGCGTGCGTGCGTGCGTGCGTGCGTACGTGCGTGCGTGTGTATGTGTGTGTATTGCAGCTATTCTCTAATGATAGACATCGCTGCACGTCCCCCCATTTCTGTTTTTGTTTTTTTCCTTCTGATGTTTCATAGATATTCTCAGCAAATTTCATTCTTTGGAAAAGCTCTCTGGTTTTGCTTGTTACCCTGTATCTGCT
>NW_022196891.1:34548651-34549150 GCF_008632895.1 Mastomys coucha | reverse complement strand
AAGGCGTGCGCCACCACCGCCCGGCTGATATTAATATTATTTTATAGCATTTAAATATTTCCATAGAGCCAGTTCATGTTAAACACTAAAACTAAATGTACTCCAGCAATAATACTGTGGTTGCAACTCAAAATTTTACCCACATATAAAGTCATTGTTTGCTTTGAAATGTATGCGGAAAAAAAAAAGAGGAGTGAAGAAGAAAAATGACTCAAAGATTAACGCATAGTTCTTAACAATCCAACACATTTTTCGTTCATTATTTTCTATGCATCCAATGCACTTGTGGGAAGTTTAGTGTGTTGGTAATTCCTTAAAGGCATACAGGTGTTACTACTATGGTTAACCTCACACATCTGAATCTGTCAGCTTCTAACTTGAGCACTGTGCACAAGCAATATCTAGCATACTCATTCCTATCCCCTTCTTGGCTGACCTGGCCTGCAGGTCACGTTATTCGGGGGAATGAGGAGGGTCACAACCTGTGAATAAAGAATGG
>NW_022196891.1:34545109-34546450 GCF_008632895.1 Mastomys coucha | reverse complement strand
CTTTGCCCCAAATAAGAACAGGATCAGGGCCATGCCATTGATATGTGAGTGGATCTTTCCACTTAGCCCTGGCGTAGGTGGTTGATGTGGAGGTATGCCAAAGGCGGTCAGCTGCTGAATGTCCAGATTGATCTTGTTGTAAAAAGTTAAGGACAAACAGGGCATGACTCAGAAGAAGACGAGGTCCTACAGTAGTAGGATACAAAATGCCCTTTGATGATTGCAACTTAGTAAGCATGGCTTTGAGAGTCTGGTGTGCTCTTTCTACAATCCCCTGGCCCTGGGGGTTGTAAGGTATTCCTGTGACATGTCTAATGTGGAGTTGAGCAAAAAAGGATTTAAAGGAGGAACTGGTATAACCAGGGCCATTGTCAGTCTTCAAAATTTTAGGTTTAGGAGCGATGGTGAGGCAATGAAGAACATGGTCAATTACATGTTTAGTAGCCTCCCCAGCATGGAGGGAGGCACAAATAAAACCACTGAAAGTGTCAATGGACACATGAATGTATTTAAGCTTGTTGAAGGAAGAGAAGTGGGTAACATCCATCTGCCACAACTCCCCAGGCACAAGGCCGTGAGGGTTGACTCCTAGATGAGGTTCAGGGAGTAAGGTGATACAAGATTGGCACTGTTTAACAATTGACCACGCCTGTTCTCGGGTGAGAGAGAAGATGAGACAAAGGGTATGGGCATTGAGGTGATGTAGTCAGTGGGCCTCTTGAGCCTGAGCAAGGGGGTCCACCGGAGTGGAGATGGCAGCCCCTAGGAGAGGTATGCGGGTAGCAAGATCTACTTGTGCATTTTGTTCAGTCAGGGGTCCGGGGAGATCTGAGTGTGCACGCATGTGGCCAAGAAAGAAGGGCTGGGAGCATCTGGAGATAAGGCTTTGGATCTGAGCAAAGAGAGGAGAAGCTTTAGTATCAGGTTTGATGAAGGGGACAGGTTCAAGAAGAGGGACAGAGGAGGCAATGTAGGCACTATCGGTATACAGATTGAAAGGAGTAATTGCAAGGAGTTCAAAGGCGTGTAGGACCACCTCTAACTCAACGAGCTGGGCAGAACTGTGGGGTGTCTGTTTTTGAAACATCTTATCATCAATGGGGAGGGCTGCAAGGCCTGTGGAAAAACCATCTGTAAAAACGAGACGTGATTTGGGGATAGGAGAACTCTGTGTAGTTTTGGGAAGACAACAGGATGACACTGTAAAAACTGAATCAGTTTGTCAGGGGGATAGTGGTTATCAAGGCAGCCAGAGAATGAGATGCAGGAGACAGCCCAGTCATCAGAATATTGTAGGAGCCACTGGACCTGGGTGGGGCTATAGGGTTGACTAATAATATC
>NW_022196891.1:34464704-34544178 GCF_008632895.1 Mastomys coucha | reverse complement strand
GAAAGGCCCTTCTCTGCAGCGGAGAAAGGGTCATCATAGGGAGGAGGATGATGACATGAAGAGGGAGCCAGGGGGGACAGGGGAGGGGAGAAGTGGGTTTAGAGGGGCGGCAGGAACACCGGCAGGCAGGCAGGCAGTGACAGAATCTGACAGTCCTCCTGTGGCATATCAATGAGAGTAAAGGAAATAGAGACCTGAGATGGAGAGCAAGAGGGCAGACGAAGGGGGATGGGACCCAGGCCAGGACTGTGAGAGACAGAGTTATGCAACTGAGAGGAACTGACGTTTCCCCGAATCGGAATCAGCGCCCTCAAGAATGTCTCGGATGAGACCCCAAAATGTAAAGGTCATTGCCATGACTGTTTTGTCTCCTTCAAGTTTTATTTTTTCATTAAGTTCACGACCAAACTTCTGCCATTTCTTGGGGTGGATAACTGGCCCGTCAATCATAAACCAAGGGCATGTCTCATCAATAAAGATAAAAAAATCTTACCAAGTCCTTTTTCTTTACCCTTATGCCCCTCTCTCTGAGAGCTTCTTTTAAGTCCTTTATAAAGCGGACTTCTTTAGACATGGAAAGGCCCATTCTTGAGATGTCTAAGACGGATGACTTACCTAATGACTGGAGCAACCGGGCGAGCAGCGGTCAGTCATGAACCTGGATTTGATCGCGATCTTAATCCATCCAGGAAGTGACCCGTGCCTCGAGCCCCATGTTGGGCGCCACCTGACCTGGCCTGCAGGTCACATTATTCGGGGGAACGAGGAGGGTCACAACCTGTGAATAATGAATGGGCGAGAGAGACGACAGGACTCAAGGAAACATTGCTTGCCAAGAGCCGTTTACTTGATTGAGGAGAGCATATTTAAAGCAAAAATCTTGGAGGGAGGGGGAGAAGAAGGAGGGAGAAGGAAGTTTACAAGGGGAGGGGGAGAGGAAGGAGGGAGATGGAAGGTTACAAAATCTTCTGGGGTTGAGCTCCAGGGTGACAGGTGAGGAGTGGGTGGATGACAGGTGGAGAGGGGGTGGATTTCCGTGAATGTTCTTTTCCCAGGGCCAAGCCGGATCCTTGTGATTGTCAGGCAGGATGTTAATCTCAGGGCTCTCAATTAGCTGGGGCAGGATGTTTATCTCAGGGCTCTCATGGTTCCCAACACTTGGCTGCTCCTTGAGACCCCTTTATTGATGCTATAGTCTCGCAGAAACTTAGCCAAGTTGCCATTTCACCTTGAACAAAAAAAAAAAAAAAAAAAAAAAAAAAGGTAAGCAAAGCTTTTTATCCTTCCTTTCTCCTTCTAGCTGGTCTAAGTCCTTCTGGAAGGAGACTGCCCATCTGTGCACCTGCCTGGTCCAACATTTTGTCCTTCAGGTTCACAAAGTATGCCTCAGTTCACCTCAGAGATCTCCTTCATTTCCTGTCACTGTCTCAATTACTTATTGAACACAAGAAAACCAACCACTTTGCCCCTCTTATAAGTACTTTTAAAACTTCCCTGACTACAACAAATAATTTTTTGTATTGGTGAAGGGACTTAATAATAAATAATTTTCATGTTTTGTACCATGATATGACAGCAATAGTCCATACCCCTTCATGCTGTGTGGTCATTTTGGATTAGTAATGATTCCCATTCTTGAAGTACAAAGGAAAGACATTCAACCATGTATTAACAAATAATAAATGAAATAAAAATGGGCAACAAATGAATCATCCAGTTTTCACAACTGTGTTAAAAATGCCAAAAACTAGAAAAATTAAAATAAAAAGCAAAAGCTAAAGTAAACTTGCCCACAAAAAAACCCACAAACTTTGCTATATCTACTTTCACAGTTACTTAATTAAAAACTTCTCATGTTGAAAACTTTGTGTCAATATTACCTTACATAATTGGAAATTTCATATGATAAATATTGGTGACAATTAGGAACTCAGAGACTATGCCCTCTGTCTAGCATGCCACTGTATTCGTTAAGGTGTAATGACAAACCAAAGGAGGCAGGAGGATGATGCCATGTGTGTGAACATTTATTAGCAATTAGGCAAATAAATTCTGCACCAGGAAGTGTAAAGCAGTTCCAAACTCTGACCTTTCAATGCTGGAACTTCACTAAGAAAGAGTGACTTAGAAATGGCTTCAGAGACTCATGATTCTCCTGTGAATATGTAGGGTGTCTCCATGCCGGCCCACAGTCATATAGTTCTCAGATCCTTTGGTGCTGTTCCTCTAGATTCCAGTAACGTAGATTTCCAGGATTAATGTAGTTTTCTTTACCCACCAAGCCATCTTAATTGCCCCAAATATTCTTATTCTGCAGGAAAAGGTACATTGATATCATCGGAACTGTATAGGTTTTAGATGCAATACTTGGATGTCCACGTGGCCACCAGGTTGTCCACTTTCAGATTGTGAAAGTTTGTAAATTTAAGGATATTTGGAAATGGCTATACTCCTTCTAATCAATTTTAGTCTTACAGCAGTTTTCTTTTTCATTGAACTACAAAAATAATAGAAACTATATATGCTGAAGTTGGGGGATGGACACCAGGCATGCACATTTATGAGTTAATATACATTCTCTAATGACATTGAAGAGCTGGCATTTTCCTGTTCCAATGGTGTATAGAACATTTCCTTTTGTCAGAAATATTTCTCATGCTATGTTTAATACTGTTTCTTTGTCTAGTTTAGAAAATCTTAAGAACAGCTGGCAAAATGCCGTTGTATTTCATTTTTTTAACACTCCCAATCCTGGAGTTTACATTCCTTCAACTGAAGTCGTTAATTTATTTCAAACAGGTAACATTTCATGGTCTTGGTAGGCCCTCCACGTGCCCTGCAGTTTTCTGAGCACCTTTCATTAAAGTACTCACAGGCAGGATGGGCTGAGTGGTTTGAAAACAATTTAGTTTAGCTATTTGTATTCCCATTCACTCTCTCTCTCTCTCTATCTCTATCTCTCTCTCTGTCTCTCTCTTTCTCTCTCTCTTTCTCTCTCTCTCTGCATTCCTGTGCCACCCGTAGCTACTGTTATTTTAGAGATTGTTTCATCTATCTATCTATCTATCTATCTATCTATCATCTATCATCTATCTATCTATCATCTATCTATCTATCATCTATCATCTATCTATCTATCTATCTATCTATCTATCATCTATCATCTATCTATCTGAGCACAGAACTACTTGTGTCTTATAGATAATAATATGATCACAAGTAAACATCATTATGAATTTACTAATATACACAAATAAACAATTTGTAGTCAACATTCTTGTGGTGTTGTACCTCTCCATCTTTCTGCCTCACACATGCTAGACAGATGCTCTGTCACTCATCCACAGGCCAGACCTCTACTATACACTCTGACCACGCATTCTCAGAGGTTACTTGTGTTTTAGATGTGTGTTTTGAGTTTCTATTGTTTGTTAGCTTTTAAAACTTTGTGTTTGACACCAGGGACACCCGAGAGCTTAACAAATGATAGAAGTGGGAAGCTCTTGTGCAGAATAGTAGAAGAGAGGGAATTTTATTTAGTTTTATAAAAATGAAGATGTTCGAATTTGAGTATATTAGAAAACAGAAGAACAAACTGAGAAAGGACTAAACAGAGTGGGAGAAAGAAATGAAAACCTAAAGATACACAAATCTACTGGCAAAAACATAAGAATATTGGAAAAAGTAAGTTAAGCAGATTGATTCTTTTGGGGGTTTTTTGTTTGTTTGGTTTTTTTGGAATTAAAGTATCTATATGTATGTAAGTAATCACACATATAAAAAAAGAGAGGTAAAAGAAACCACACGCAGGGAGAAACAAAAATCAAAGTACTCATCATTGATTGACCTTTTGTCAAATTAAATGTGATCAAAATTTTCCATACAAACTGAATCTTCTACTTTTGTATAAATCAAAGCAATTAACAATGAATTCTATATTGTTTTTAGTATTCCTTCTAACAATTTGAATTGGATTTCTGCTCAGCCCACTTATTGCATGCATTGCTCTGTGGTGCTGTCATTTAGAGATATGCTTATAAGCAGGACTGCATTGCTATGGAAGGCCTGAGCTGGTAGGCTTAAATACACATCATAGCTGGAGAACCGTGCAGAGCACGTGTTAGAAGGGATATCTTTAATTACATTAAATATCATAATTCTGGACATACCATGCAACATATTCCCTGTGAGAAGGAAAATATTTTAAGTAGTAAGTATGAATGTGAAAATAACAGAAATTCTTTTACAAACTATTTGCCTTCTCGTGATCTGAAAGGAGAAACAATGACCAGGAAGGGACACTTGAGCAAAGCTAAAAAGTAAAATGAAATGTAGGACCAACTAAGTCTTGTTTTTCTCCCTACTGATATAAAAATTATGAGACACATCATGAGTCATGGTTAGATTTAGAGTTTTAAATTTTACTTACTATGATACAATTTAAAATAATATTTTCCAGAGGTAACAAGTCTCTTACCTATATAAAGCTCAACTAGATTTGCTCACAGTAAAAGAAAATGTTGGTCTTCTCTGAAAGTCTTTAAAAGTTGATTCTCAAATGTGAAAACCAAATACTGCTATAGGAAACGTTCATTATTTTATTGGGTTGACCTTCCCCACTTAAGATTATAGCAAGAATCCAAATTCAGCCATGTATCTCTCCAGATTTAGAGAAGTTTATGAACAAGACCATTTCTGCAATGTGTTTGAGATATCAATAACATTACAGATATAGGAAATGCTTAAAAATGCATACTCAGTGCCATAAATACATATATCACTAAATACACATACTTATTGAATTGATTTTTGTCTTGACATTAAAATAAATTTGTTTAAAAGTATGTGATGGTTAGCCTTAATTGCCACCTTGAGACAATATAGGATTACTCAGAGAGAGAATCTCTGGAGGACTGACTATGTTGTATTGGCCTGTGGGCACATTTATGGGTGTGTCTTAGTTGGGATTTCTATTGCTATAATGAAACATCATGACCAAAAGGCAAGTTAGGGGGAAGAAAGGTTAATTAGCCTCACTACTCCACATTGCTGTTCCTCCTTAGAGGAAGTCAGGCCAGGAACCTGGAGGCAGGAGCTGATGTGGAGATCATGGAAGGGTGCTGCTTACTGGCTTGCTCCCCATGGTTTGCTCAGCCTGCTTTCTCAACCCAGGACCACCAGCCCAGGGATGGCACCACCCACCATGTCCTGCATCAATCACTGATTATAAAAATACCTTACACCTGAGTCTTATGGCAGCATTTTCTCACTTGAAGTTTCTTCCTTTCGGGTAACTTCAGCTTGTGGCACACTGACATAGACTAGCCAGCACAAGGGATTTATTAATTAAGTTAATTGATATGAGAAGATGCAGCTCACTATAGATAGCACCTCCCCCTACCTTCCCTAGACAAGCTCTTCTGAATTGAGTAAGTAAAGAAATGCAGCTAAGAACCGAGCGATAAGGAGCTACGTATGCATTCTTTTCTGTCATCTTGCCTGTGTATATGATGGGACTAGCTGGTTGAAGTTCTTGTTAAGTTTGACTGCCAGTAGCAATGGATAGAAATAAAGAGCTGTAATCTGAAATAAAACTATCTTTCATCCCAAGTAGCTTTGTTTTCAGTTATTTTTATCACTAACAAGAATATAAATTGGTACAGAGGCTACGATAGACATGATTTCTATGCCTTGGAGTGCTTTTATGGGAAGAACTCTGAAATATTAGGTATGTTTGTCTGGATAAGCCACTGAATGGTAGAGGTAAGACTTATTTAATAGGATGTTTTAGGATGTTAGACTTATTAAATAGGATTTAATAGGAGGCTGGAATAAGGAATACTGAAAGAAATGTGGACACTTGACAAACATGTCAGGGAAAGGGTTAGGGGCTATTCTATATGGGATATTTTGGCTAAGGCTGTGCTGATGAGGTTGAAGCTGGGAAGCAGCTCTGGTTCTTCAGGAGATAAGCACCACAGAACTGAGATCTCCAGGGCTTCATCAGGTTAATAGGAAAGGGTTCCCTTTAGGTCACCATCTCCCTTCATCCTTTGTCAACTTGACATAAACAGTTTTAGTATGAAAGGGAATATCAACAATCAGAACCAATAAAACCAAATCCAGCAGGGCAAACATCAAACGCCCCAGACTATCATCTGAGGCTCCTCTTCAGGAATTCAAAGGACTCATGGATAGCTGTTGCCTTAGATACCCAGGCAGCAGACCTTGACAATACAAGTGGCATCTATGTGCTACTGCTTTTCAAGGGATGAACAATAGAGTCACAAAGGGCAGCTGAGGCTTGGCCCAAAGAGGCATCTTTGCGGTCACCATAGAAAGGCCCCGAGGAGCCATTTTGTAGAGCTATGAAGTTGAAGCCTCAGTAGAAATGGGCACCCTAGATGAGTAGAGATACCATGACCATGGAACTTCTACTAAGGTGAGCTGTATGTGTGCAATGGAACATATGTAAGACAGAGAGAAAAGCTGCTTGTGCTACAGGTAACAGGCCTGGAGACGTGGGTCTACACGAACCCATATGAAATACCATATTGATAGCATATATTGACAAATCTCTAAATTTTATGAAATTATCATTTCTAAATGATATCAGTATTTCATGCTAAGTCTAACTCTATTTATGAAGTAGTATGAAGATTCTAACTAAATACAAAAAAAATGGATTTGGGACTTTAAAAAAACTTTTCTTTTAGACAGTGTTTTAAACTCATTCCTGTTGCTATAATATATTCATGTGAAGTTCTTAGCCCCTTCAGGGCCCATAATCCTTCCTTCTATTTTTCCATAAGAGTCCCTAAGCTCCATCCCCTTTTGTCTATAGGTTTCTGTATCTATCTGAGTCAGCTGCTGGGTGTAGCCTCTCAGAGAACAACATGCACCTGTCTGCAAGTATTACAGAGTAACATTCATAGGCTGGTGCTTGCACAGATGTAGCAGATGTGCACCTTGGTCTTCATGTGGATCCTGAACAACTGGAATAAGGGCTGTCCCCAAACCTGCTGCCAGTATGTGGGGTTATTCTTCAGGCTGAGCTTATCTGGCCCCAGAGGAAAGGCAGCACCTAGACTAGAAAAGACTTGGGAGCACCAGGGTTGGGGAGAGTATCCAGCAGCCCCACCCACTCAGAGCTGAAGAGGATGTGGGTGGGGGAAGGATTGTGAGAGGGGGTGACCTGGAGGGGGAAGTGAGTGGGAAGTAAGTAAAGCCAATAATTTTAAAAAAAAATTAACTTAAAAAAGATAGAGATTCTATTTTAAAAGTTTGCATTTGTTCATAATGTTTCCACTTACTATAAAACATGGTTTAGTTTCCATTGAGGTGTAAATGGATCTTTCCTCTATTCTAGAAGAGACAGGAAGTATAAAGGTGCTTTCTAGAGGAAATGAGCCATAGGCCTCAAGATCATAGTAACTGATTTGTAATGTATTGTATATCAGATTATGCAATGGAATACATGTGAATAGAGGTCTGTCAAGTTAATAGTGGACACGGTCCATTAGAAAAGACATGTAACCTACACACTTACTGCATAGCATGTGGTTGTGATGTTACTGCTGCTTTTCGTCGTGGCAATGATGTTAAGTCCAATATTCCAGTTGGTTAAACTACATGGCCAAGAAGCAGTACTTGATGAAATACCCTTAAAAAGATAGGTCCAAATGAACTGGATTTTAATTGATTAGTCAAAAACTTCAAATTCAAGTTTTTAATAACACAAGATGTGGATCTAGGAGGAATTCTAATTTTAGAGGCACATAATAAGGATTCCCATTGACTATGCATCTCTATAAATAGTAATTCTGAACCATTTACACAGCTGAGATCCATACTGCCAAGGTTCTGTGAGCAGAGAGAAGCACGGAACTCCTATACCAGAGACAAAGCATGCATTTTTAGTTTCAAATGCTTTTTTGTTTTTGTTTTTTGTTGTTTTTCAAGACAGGGTTTCTCTGTATAGCCAGGCTGTTCTGGAACTCAGAAATCTGCCTGCCTCTGCCCCCCAAGTGCTGGGATTAAAAGCAGGCACCATCACTGCCCAGCGGGAAATTCTTTTTTAAAAAAGTGGATGAAATAGAAGAATTAAAGTTTGTCTTGTCAAAATATTTGATGATAAATAACACAAAGATTGTAACTTGATATTCAGAATACCAAAATATTCCTGAACACTCAAGTCAACACTATTATTGTCACTTGACAATAATGAAATCGATTGTGTCATACTGGGGATAAGATTAGGACTAACCAGAGAAGTGTATGCACAAGGGGTCTGGCCTGGTTTCTCACAGGACTTGGTGCTGATCCATGAACCATGTCTCCAGATGCCCTTGGATTCTGGTGAAGATACTTTAACTGAGTACAGCAGGCACAGACAAGATAGTTAGCCAGAGTTGAGTCTTTATGATGTCAATAGCATGAACATTATTAGCTCTTTTAAGAAAAATAGCCATTGAAGTAAGGGGAGCAATGCCCATCTGCAGACACTCAATATTTTTAATGACATTGTACATTATAATCATTGTACAGTGAGAACCTCAGTATAAAACAAGATTGAGCTCACCACACCGAACTTACTCATCTCTGTGTCTGGTGAACTGTCCATCTCTTCCAGCCAGCTTTCCTACAGAGTTTCTCCAGAAAGCCCACAGGTACCTAAAATCTTTTTGAAGACCACTTTTGATTTCTCACTAAAGATGGCATTACTGTTGGCAAAGTCTTCCTGAAGATACAACCTAAGAAACAACCTAAAGATACAACCTTAAGCATACACAAGCTTCTGTGATGGTTACTTAGGCACATATGAGAGCATCTGTGGCATGATGAGATGACCTTGAAAATTGGCTTCTATGTTTTTGACTCATATCATTATTTGTCACGATTATTCCCAACCACAGATAAAAATTCATGAAGTGCTGTGTATGATAAGTATAATATGTGAAATATATCTAATTATTTTGCTAGCAGAAAAGAAATAAAATTATGAGCCAGACTTAGTATTACTCTATACCCCAAGTTCATATGGTCCCTCTTTTGTGAAATCTACTTCAGTAAATATTTATGAACCAATGGGATGTTTTCCAAATTCCTGTATTTCTTAGCTAGAGATTCTTCCAGACTTTGTAAGAATACTGATGTTACATAGTAGAAAATATTTACACAAATAATAATTCCTTTCTTTAGGAATTTAAATTCCTGTTTGAAAAAAGTTTCATGAGTATTTTGATTGGAAAAAATAATCTCTATTCATGTCATCAGCTTTCTACATGTCTCCTCTTTATCATTTAAATGCAATCAATTATTGTATATATATATCTCTTCAGAAAAATAAAAACACGGAATTTTAGCAAAACAAATTTTATAGTAAAATTGGAGATTTTATTATTTTAAATATTTGTCATTTTAAATTCTGTCAATATTTTTTCAAGCTACACTAAGCACAACAGAGAAGTTGGCTATGCTATTAATATCAGCATGCAAAATTCTCTAGAGCACTTGAAATAATTGCTTTGCAGTTAATCATATATATGAGTTGATATACACATATGCACATGAATGTAAAGTGCTTAATCAGAGATGGAAGGCAAGGCCAGCTGTATACTGGTAGATTGTTTATTTTCAAAGCCACTCAATCACAGAAAATGGCCTATACCAGGGAAAGTAGCATAGATTGGAATAGATTAAATATGCTCAGAGTACTGTCTATGGAAGCTTTTCCTGTACTCCATCTTTCAAAAAAGGGTTTCTGTGTCTAGAGAAGTGGTCCAACCTTCCCAACACTGGGACACTTTAATATAGTTCTTCATGCTATGTTGACCTTCAACCACAAAATTATTTTGCTGATATTTCATAACTGCAATTTTGCTACTGTTATGAACTGTAAAGTAAATATCTAATATGCAGGACATCTGATATGCAGCCCCTAAAAGGTGGTTGTTCTACATCCCCAAAGGGGTTGTACCTTACAGGTTGACAACCATGAGTTTAGGGCTGCCATGTGTTTCTCTTCACATACCCTATCTCCTCATTTATGTCTGGCCTACTGCTTTGTTATTTGTGGAGTCCTTGCTCTGTGTGGACTGCTATGCACTGAGGTATATCTCTCTGTGTGGACTGCTATGCATTGAGGTGTATCTCTCTGTGTGGACTGCTATGCATTGAGGTATATCTCTCTGTGTGGACTGCTATGCATTGAGGTATATCTCTCATTACACGTTCTATCACCTACTAGGATGTCTTGGCAGATACATTTCAAATACTGAAAACATTTAAAATATTATAAATGAATACAGAAAGACACAGACAATTAGCAGAAACTGGTGTGGCCTTTCAATGAATGTCCTAGTTGCCAAATTTGGAAAGCCACATTTTACTATGTACCATACATGACCAGGATGTGAAAAATTCAAAGCAGAGCTGTGCAAGTCTCCCACAGTCCATGTCTGAACTGCATGTGGAGAAGGCTGTACTATGTGCATGTCTTGTTGGCTTCTTATTTATCTGAATTTCCTATCCCCAGACTATAACAGAAGCTTAAACTTCAGGGATCTTGGCTAGCATTGGTACTTGCTGAACTTCTGGACTAGATAAGGACATTAGCCTAACATAGAACTCATTCATTTCTTGCTCTTTTGAAAGTTCACCACAGACCATTATACTACTATGTCTTCAAGGACCCAGATTTCCAAATCTCTTTCTTTGATATCCTTAATGGAATCTTCCACACCTTGTTAGGAATGCACAGGAAAACCTTTGGCAGGTGTTGAAAGTTTAGATCTGGAAGGAGGTACACATATTCTTTCCCAATCCATATATCCACAGATCCTGTGTGCTCAAGATAATGACTCTGAGATGAGTCTGTGGGTGTGCCTGAGAAAAGGAAAAGCTTTCTGGTAGCGAGTACTATAATTCTTATTCACAACTGGAAATATTTCCAAATAGAATTGCACTTTCAGTAAAACTACCCAAACTTCACACTCTTCAGGAGTTCTGTTAATATTTATGTGCCACTTTCAAACTTAGAAAAGACAACAGAAGAGTAAAGAGGACAGATAATAGCTATTGTACTCTCTGTAATAAAATAAACTATGATGCTAAGTCATTAGGGAAAAGGTGGAGAAAGGATACTGGAAGGAAGATCCCTACAGGTTCATGGCTATGGGAAGATGTAATATATTTTATAAATATGCTCATAACTATTCATGTATATGAGTAGCAGTGTGTGAGTCTATGCATTTTCCCAGGGGTTGTATCCAATCTTATCTTCAGAAACTCATGGTGGTATTCTCTAGATGAGAAAGCAGCCGTGGAATGAGTTTCAACTCCCACTCAGAAGTAGCTCTTTATTCCCTTCCATTCTGGCGCCCTCAAGTCTAAATATTTCTCCTTGAATTCTTTCTTCCTTTTTTGTCTGAGGAAGAAAAACAGTGTCCCCGGAAGGCATTCTCACAGGGTTAAAACAACAGCCAGTGGTTCTTAAAAGGACTCGTGGGTGGTTGGAATCTTAAAGGCAAGTAGAGGCAATAAAGATGTCTTGTGGTTTAGGGTTCATGTCTCATCTTTGCTTCACCCAGGCCGGGGTGACTGTAGAGGCTTCAAAACAACTGGTAGCACTGAAGGTTTCCCAGACATCTGGACAGCTAGATATAGTTGGAGAGAACGTCATCCAGTAAATCAACTCAACAGTAGTCTACTGTACACAACCCCATTACCTAATGGACAGAACAGGTTATGCTAAAGTGAGACAACTTGCTTTCACAAAGTCTGTCATCTACTTACTCTTTGATACTTATAACTTTCCTGGAAGATTTCTCAAACTTCCATGTACTATAAGTTGGCCTGTAAAAATGACAAGGTATTTTAACATTTTATATGGTTTTAATAAATCCTTCATTTGACATAAAATGTATTTGTTCTATTTTTTCCCTTCAAAGAGCAAGAGAAAAGAACTCTACTAATCATCATTCATTTGTGCAAGTATTGTCATAGAGATGCAGTCAAGAAAAGCTATCAATGGTAGACAGGACAGTAAATCCAAATATCTCTTTTAGATCAGTACTATTACTATACCCTGCTGATATGACTATAAACTTAATGCAGTAGATAACACTATGCATATTGTAGATAGCAATACAGAGAACAATGTCTGACCTATATATTCCACAATCTAATGAAAATAGTTTTACAGTCCATTTATTTTAAAATACGTGTAGGTTAGCTATCAAATTCACCATATAAACCCACTTGTTATTTTGTATTTTTTGTAGACTGAATGACTCTTCTATTTCTATACCAATAAACTTAACTATTAGAAGCTATTATAAATATATCACATTTAGTAACTAAATACTGATAGGTTGTTACAAATAGTATACTTATAATTTAGAAAATGACATGCTAGTAATTATAAAGTAGCATGGTTTATTTTAGTTTACCTGAGTTTCATGTTTCATTTCTATTATTTTTATTTATTCTTGGATAAATACATATACCTATGGAATGCATGTTGATCATTATACATACACGCACAACACACACACACACCACCTCTCTTACCCTTCTTACCCACTTTGGATCTTTTCCCCTTTCAAACAAGTACCCATTTGTATTTTTAAGTCTTTAAAAAAAATACTAAGGCTAATTAGGGTTGCTTGCTTACATGAACATGGGTGTGCGATTATTCACCAGTGACTACTAAGGCATATTAGGGTTACTTACTTACATGAATATGGGTGTGCGATTATTCACCAGTGACTACTCAGTTGAAGAAAAATGACTTTCTCACCTCCTAGTAGCCATAAACTGTTATCAACCACTCAGCCAGGCATGGGGCCTCAGAAACTCATATATCATCCATGCAGGAAAGTTGGAGGGCTCAGTCTTGTATGGATCTCTCTGACAGTAACCACAGCTGCTCTGTGCATGAATGTAACAGCCATAGCATTCAGATAGCGCAATATAGCAGCACTCTCCCGCATCAGTATACTTTATAATGCTCAGAGAATCCTCACCCTTAGTGTAGAGTCCCATAACAACTGAGAAAAACCTCTCATGACTCTAAAACTGAAACCCATGTTTGTTTTCTTTGATTCTCCATGCTAATGTTGCTGTGGAAGTCCTCAAACCTGTCATATAAAGGAACCCTCAGAATGATACTATCACTTAGACTTAGCTTTCACTTGTTTGGTGAATAGGTTTGACGTACTTGAGAGAAGACAAGGCTAGAAGACAACACTGTTAGGAGTTCAATTTTAGTTAATTTCAAAGATAATTTTCTAATGAGGATCCCATGGCATCATAAAGATGTTTCATTAGTAAAAAAGAGGAAAATATTCATTCAGGGTTTTTTTTTTTTAACTTGGGGATCTCCAATCTATATCTTTTTATACACACCAGCCGTGACATTGGGTGAGTCGCTTAACCAGGAGTTATCCCTCTGTGAAAAAGTTTGTTGCTTTTGATAACAGTGATGATGATAATTGCACTTTAATGTTTATTACTGCTGCTATTTTAAAGTTATATTATAGTTAATATGATAGTGGGGCCTGGAGAGATGGCTCAGAAGTGAAGGGTTGCTCTTCCAGGGGACCCAGCTTCAATTTCTAACATCCACATAGTATCTCACAACCATCTGTAACTTAAGTTTCAGTCATCTGATGCCCTCCACATACAGTGCACATGTGGAGAGACAATACAATACAATACAATACAATACAATAATCAGGACACTCATACACATAAAATATGAGTAAAACATTCTTTGCTTTTTTTCTTTATTGAAAATAAATTGCTTTCTAATGCAATATATCTGTATTGTAGTTTCCCTTTCCTCTATTCCTCCTCCCAGTTCTTCCCCACCTTCCCTAAAGTGATTTTAAAGGTTAAAATACTATTAATTCCTAAAGTTTTCATGTAGAGGGCTAAGATTCATAATAAAGGATGGCTAATATTTACATTGAGAATTACTATAAAGATATTCTCAGTAAAAGAAGGGCAAATAGGTACAGTGGACTATGGAGTCCAGAACTTGACCCATAAAAATATATTCAACTAATATTCAAAACAATGAGAAAAATGTAACAATGGTGCTAAAACAATTATATATTCACAAACAAAAGAAATTCAGATACAGATACATATTTTCAAAAAATAACTCAGACTGGTTTATAGATATCCATGCAAACTTTGAAACAAATTAAATGTTTACATGAATATAGAGAAATGAGCATAATCCATGACAGAAAGAATTGAGAAACTGGATACCAATAGAAATTCCTATTTGAGCTTTCCTGAAAACACCGTCAAGAGAATAGAGACAGGCCGAAGAACTAGAAAATATTGCAAAAATAAAAGAAGTTCTTGGGGAATCACCATCCCTGACCTCAAGTTATATTACAGAGCAATAGTGGTAAAAACTTCATGGTATTGGTACAGAGACAGGCAAGAAGATCAGTCGAATAGAATTGAAGACCCAGAAATGAACCAATGTACATATGGTCACTTGGAGCTAAAATCATCCAGTGGAAAATGACAGTATTTTTAATAAATGGTGCTGGTTCAACTGGCAGTCAGCATGTAGAAGAACATGCAAATCAACCCATTCTTATCTCTGTGTACAAAGCCCAAGGACAAGTGGATCAAGGACCTCTATGTAAAACCAGATACACTGAAACTTATAGAGGAGAAAGTGGCAAAGATCCTTGAACATATAGGCACAGAAGAAAAATTCCTGAACATAATACCAATGTCTTGTGTTGTAAGATCAAGGATCGACAAAGGGGACCTCATAAAATTGCAAAACTTCTGTAAGGCAAAGGACACTGTCAATAAGACAAAAAGGCAACCAACAGATTTGGAAAAGATCTTTACCAATCCTACATCTGATAGAGGGCTAATATCCAATATATACAAAGAATTCAAGCAATTAGACTCCAGATAACCAAATAACCCTATTAAAAATGGGGTACAGAAATAAACAAAGAGTTTTCAACTGAGGAATATCAAGTGTCAGAGAAGCACCTAAAGAAATGTTCAACATCCTTAGTCATCAGGGAAATACAAATCAAAACAACCCAGAGATTCCAACCCAAACCAGTCAGGATGGCTAAAATTAAAAACTCAAGTGACAGCAGATGCTGGCAAGGTTGTGGAGAAAGAGGAACACTCCTTAATTGGTGGTGGGAATGCAAGCTGGTACACCCTCCTGGAAGTCAGTTTGTCAGTTCCTCAGAAAATTGGACATAGTACTACCTGAGGACCCAGCTATACCACTCCTGGTCATATACCCAGAAGATGCTCCAACATGTAATAAGGACACATGCTCCACTATGTTCACAGTAGCCTTATTTATAATGGCCAGGAGCTGGAAACAACCCAGATGTCCCTCAACAGAGGAATGAATACTGAAAATGTGGTAATTTACACAATGGAGTACTACTCAGCTATTAAAAACAATGAATTTATGAAATTTTTAGGCAAATAGATAGAACTAGAAAATATCATCCTGTGTGAAGTAACCCAATCACAAAAGAAAACACAGGGTATGCATTCACTAATAAGTGCATTCTAACCCTAAAGCTCCAAATAACCAGGATATAATTCACAGACCACATGAAGCTCAATAAGAAGAAAGACCAAAGTATGGGTGCTTCGGTCCTTCTTAGAAGGGGAACAAAATACTCACAGGAGAAAATATGGAGATAAAGTGTGGAGCAGAGACTAAAGAAAAGGTCACCCAGAGACTGCCCCACTTGGGGATTCATCCTATATACAGTTACCAAACCCAGACACTATTGTGCATGCTAAGAAGTACATGTGGAGTTAGAGAAGGAACTGAAGGAGTTAAAAGGGGTTTGCAACCCCATAGGAAGAACAACAATATCAAACAACCAGACCCTCCAGAGCTCCCAGGGACTAAGCCATCAAGAAAGCAGTACACATGGCTCCAGATGCATATGTAGGATGGCCTTGTCATGCATCAAAGGGAGGAGATATCCTTGGTACTGTGAAGGCTTGATCAATGCCCCAGTGTAGGGGATTCGAGGGCAGGCAGGTGGGAGTGGGTGGGTGGGTGGAGGAATACCCTCATAGAAGCAGGTGGAAGGAGGATATGATAGTGTTTCCGGGAGGGAGGAAAACCGGGAAAGAGTTTTGTTTACATTTGAAATGTAAATAAAGAAAATACCCAATTAAAAAAAAAAAGTCTGAAAGATATACTATCCATTTATTCTTAATAAAGAATTTTTATTCAAAATATTCACACTCTCAAAACTCAGAAAGGCAAATAACCACATTAAAAAGAATTAGCAAACACAAGACAGAGGTGGCACTGCAGGTGGAGACACTTGTCATGAAGCCCAAGGACCTTGTTCAACGCCTGGTATGCACCCAGTGAAGAGGAGAGAACTGACTCCAGAAAATTGTTCTCTGATCTGCATATGTGTGTCCGCATGTGCCCCCATGCACTACACACAGAGAATAAATTAATGATGTAAAATGAATAAATAACAATTAGCAAATACCTCACTAATGGGGATATTCTTAAGAAAAAAGGGAGAAAGCACTCAATGCTGTAAGTCATGGGGAAAATGCAGATAGAAACGTTAATAAAATGCTGTACGCAGTGCACCCCTATGAGGATGGGAAAGGTGAAATCTCGAACATTGTAGGAAAAGCTGGTGAGGATGGGGAGCAACAGGGACACATGTTCTCCTGCAGGAGATTCAAAGCGGAGCAGCTGGAAGAAGGCAGCTTGGCAGGCCATTTTTAATTAATTTTTAGGATATAATTAGAAGTACCAGGTTTCATCATGACATCATCATGAATGTGTTCCATCACTCTGTGCTTCGTCCCGGCTCCTTACACTGTGCTTGCCATAGTCTGGCTTCCTTCCTGCCCTCGGTTCCCTGTTCCCTATATCATCATGAGTATTCTATCACCCTCTGCATCTTCCAACTCCATAAGATCTTCTTCCCTATCATTATTCCCCTTATAGTTAACACACACACACACATACACACACACACACACACCATCTTGGAGGCCAAGGGCTAGAGATAGAAACAGGGGCTCAATTTGATAAACATCCGAACCATTTCCCCACAAAGGAAAGAGTCTTTAAAGTTAAAATAAATGACATTAAAAAGTTTTTGTACTTGAGTCTATGAGATGACTCAGTGGATCAAAGTGCTTGCCTTAAAGCTTGGCATTCAGAGTTTGATCAGTGGAGTCATGGTAGAAGAAAAGAAACTGCCTCTAGTGTTGTCCTCTAGCCCCCAACATGCACACCAAAGACTATAGACCCCAACCCCATATATATGTGTGTGTATGTGTGTGTATTTATATTGTTAATGATATATACTGCTAATAATAATGGTAATAATAACAGTAATTTTAAAAAGGGAAAGTGAAGTAGGGTTTTAGCAGATGCTTAAGATGACTTGGTGGTGTTTTAGCTTGTTGGTGAATTTTCAATCATTTTCTCCATGTGCTCCTTGTATAGCATCAGGCAAGTGCGTCACTGCCTTTCCCTTCTCGTTTCCCACCCTTGCTTTCCAGTGGCAGCACCCCTTGCCTCTCCCCCACCTCAAGCTACACTGCAGGCTTTAGAGGAGTCCTGAGATATGATCCAAGTAGGATGTAGGATAAGGTATTGAATTTCATGAGGAAATAGTTGTCACGTTGGTTTTATACTTCAAGATGATTTTGAAAGCTCAGCATGTTGAATTAAATTATGTATATGTGTCTTGTACAACTATAATCCTTCTTAAGAAAAAGATAATGGTTGTATTAGCAAGAGGCAGTGTAAGTACAGGACCCCTATCTTGCATCTGGTGCATTTTCAACCTGAGCTATAAGTTACTCACAGATTATACTGTCAAGCCCTAACTTATGTCTGATACATTTTCAGCCTGAGTTCCATGTTACTCAGAGATCATAATGTCAACCTAATTACCATTTTTACTCTTTTTCTTGGCCTCAATAGCAGAAAAAACATACAAGATGATTTTTTGTCATGGTTTTGACTAGGAACAATGAAGCAGTCTTTAATCTAATGTTTGAACTGTAGAAATGTAAAGCATGATTATTTCAGAGAATTGATAATATTTCTTAATATAGAATAACTTTTAAGTTTTCTTTCAATTCAACAAATTTTTCTGCTCTTTTACCTTGAGACAACAGTTAGAAATTTGGTATAGAGCCAGACAAACTCTCTACCTTTTTGACACATGCCTTCTAGTAGGAGAAAAATATACCAAAAATAAAGAAGGAGGAGGAGGAGGAGGAGAAAAAAGGAGAAAGAGAAAGAAGGAAGAGGAGGAGGATGAAGGGAAGAAGGAAGGAGGAGAAGGAGCAAGGAGGAAGAGAAGAATAGGAGGGGGAGGGGGAGAAGCAGGAAGAGGAGAAGGAAGGAAAAGAGAAGAAACATATAAATTTGAACAAAATAACTACAGGAAACACATTTTGAAAATAAATTAAATCATAAATTGATGATACTCCATAAGTATGATTAGGGAAGACCTGACAGAGGAAGCAATATTTAAAAGGAGACCTACACATTAAAAATGAACACACTGAGCAGAAAGGTGTGGGAAAGGACATTCTTTAAAAATTAGATAATGGCATCTTGGTACAGAAAATGTTTGCACAAAAGTAAAAGAAACCTAATACCAGAAAGTGATTGAGCAAGGGATGAATTATTATGATGGTTGGGCACATAGGAGGCAGGCAAGTCATCCAAAGCTTTGCAAACCCCTGGAAACATGAGATTTAATCAGAGTACAGAGAATGCATAGAAGGGCCTGAAGTACGGGAGTGGAGTGAAATGATTCACATTTCTAAAGGTTCTTCCTGTCAGCTGTGAATAAATGATGGCAAGATTAGACACTAGAAACCAATCAGGAAGGAACTGCATAGCGCTGGGGAAAGAAAACTAATCAAATCTTGGAATATAGATTTGATGGTAAAAATAGAAGAAATTGAAAACACGTCAAATGTTCCCTGGAAATAAAGTAAATGTGCTTTGTTGCATAATAATACATGGGCTAAGGGAGGCTAGTGTCAATGCTAGCAGGAAGGCACTGGCCAGTGGTCAGCTGAATATGAGAGTCTGGATCAGGCACAAGGGTGTCCCAGTACTGGTATGTGTCTGTCCATAGCTAACATCTGATTACCATCCTACAGTCTTGGAAATGTTCCCTAAACTTGAGTTGGATCTCACAGTAATGGGCTAATGCTACTGACATTGGAGTAGCAGTGGCTGAGATCACCACGTGAACTGCATAGTGCATACCAGTTTGGAAATAAATGACCATCTCAGGACCTGCACAACTCTTTAATGTTTCCTTCAGTTGAAGACTCTGTAAAAATGAAAAGATACTAAGTGAGTATATAATAATAATTTCATTTTTATGCAATTACATAAAAATGCAAGTAATATATGAAAAGTAGAGAGACGGAAACTATCAAATATGTCATCTAAAACATCAGGAAATATGTTTATTCTGTTCACTTGTGAACTCGATGTGTAATTGTATCAGCAAACATATAGTTTCATGGTAAGGCATTCATGTGACTGGGTACATAACATGTAGTAAAATGAACACAAACCTTGAAAACCATGGGATATATGAATTTTAATCATGTGATTTTTAAGTAGCTCAACTATTTTTCAGTTCTATAGGAGTAGAATATACTTCTGTGTAACTTTGTTTATTTAAGTTTTTTTCTCTCATTTCATCTGGGAAAGTGATTGTCAGGCAAGCATGAGTGCCTGAGTGTGGGTCTCTGGAACCCATGTTAACAAGGCAGTCATGTCAGTGTGTCTATAATCCTAGAGCTAGAGTTGTTGAGTCAAGGAGATCCCCAAATGCTACCTATCACACTAAGAGAATCAGTGAGTTCCAGGTACAGGGAGAAACCTGTCCCAAAAATTTTGCTGGAGAGTGATTAAGGAAGACAACACTGATCTCTTACCATCACATGCATGTAAACATGTACATATATGTACATAAAAATACAGATCCATAGATGATACGTATGTGCAGGCATACATTCAGTAAATAAATAAATACATGGTTAAATTAATAAGTAAATGACTTGTTTTCATATTATGTATTTTCTCATTAGAAATTCTATGGTCTTAAAATTACAAGTTATTCCTTACCATTGTATTATTTGAAGACATCTAACATTAGAGCCAGGAAGACACATTAGGAACTTGTACTGTGTTAATACATCTACAAAAGTGACCTCATTTTTCCTGGAGTAGGTTGTTTTCCCAATTTGGAATGAACCAAGGTTTTCTTCTTAAGACTGAGATCCTGGTAGTGTATGAAGTATGAGCATTTGCTAATTTCAAAGATCCCAATAGGGCAGCAGTTGTCAACCTATGGGTCACAAACCCTTTGGCAAACCTCTATCACAAAAAAATATTTACATTGCATTTCATAACAGTAGCAAAATTACAGTTATGGAGTAACAAAAATAATTTTATGGTTGGGGATCACTACAATACAAGGAGGTGGATTAAAGGGTCACAGCATTACGAAGGCTGAGATCCACCAGTCTAGGGCATGTGGCTCTTCATAAGTAGGTTCGCAGAAAAGAAAGGTACTTTCCAAAACTAAAAATTATATTTTTGGAAGTCCTTACTGATGAATCAGTAGTCTTCCTGTTTTTCCATTATTCCCAGGAGAATAATATAAATTTGTGCATGTACTGGTGGTATCAAAGTTGAAATATCCTTAAATTACTAATACTTTAAAAGGCAGAGTCTCATATATAATATTAAGTTTGCTACAAGTCTGTTGAGCTGGGAGACAGCCCAACTAACTCACCAGAATACAGAATCAGGTCCCACAGTTTCTTGGATTCTTCTCAGCCTTTTCATCCACAATTAGATTCTAAAATAACCATGTGAATAGGTAAAGAACGTTGTCAGCAAATTGAGTCTGGATATTCCTTCTTTATTATGAGCTGTTTGACAACAAAGAACAGAGACAATGAAACCTGCAATCAGTTCTAAGGAATTAAGTCCAAAAGCCAGCTTCCTCAGCATGGTGACAGTTGAGTAGATGCCCATGTCATGAAGGCTGAGATTATACAGCACAGCAAAGGGCAGGCTAGGGGCCTTTCCGACATGCATGTTCATCAGCATAGTGAGGATCAACTTGCCTAAGTCCAAGGGTGCAGTCCATCCAAGGAAAACAACCCCACCAGTAGCATGAAATAAGTTTCAGGGTGAAGCCCTGACAATCTGCCCACTCTAAGGAGTGATGCTGCCTAGCATAGAGTTGGCTATCCCAGTACTGGAACTGCACAGACTTGGTGAGCTACTGAAGCATGAGCAGATTTGACCTCCTAGTTTGTGAAAAGAGAGTGAGTTCAACTTCCCAACTCCATAGTGACACCACATCCAAAGAAATCCTGAGGGCTCGTGAACTGCAGTATTTAAAAAATGATAATATTGAAAGCCAAATACATTGTTGAATCCATGTGAGATAGAAGATATCTTGCAATGGACTCAGAGATGAACATAGAATTTCATTAATAAATCTTGGCAAAGATACATCATTGCCAAGATAAGAAATCTATCCCCCTGGAAACTGATGTAGGACTATATGGGAAGAAGTTGTTTACTATTTCCCAGTATTTTCTCACTCTGTTCCCAAGGGTCTAACATGCCAACTTCCTACATCTTCCTAACTACTACTTCTTTTCCAGCCCATCCTCTAGTCCTTACTGCCTACTGAAGCAGAGAATGGGGTAGTTTTAAGTGCTAGTGCCTACATGTCTCCATTTGAGGTTGAATTTTAAGGCAGGAAATGCATTTAAGACTCTGAGATACTTTATCACTCCCTCACACAAGACAACAGCATAGATTTTGATTCTATACTTAGAAAAACGCCTCCATCCCTTTATAGAAGAGGGCTATGTTTGTTTCCACTACAACCATCTCAAGTTCTGCTTGGGCAATTTCCACTCTGCCCATTTCCCTTATTCTTATCATGTAAAAATGAGTTATGTTTGTTAAACATTGTCCCACTCCAAATTCTCCTTCCCATACTGACGTCTGCCTTCCTGCACTTTTATTTTCCTTTGTTTCCTAAATGAAAGAGCATCTGATTTTTTTTAACACCTTTAAGTCCAAAACTGTTTATGATAAACAGGTGCAAACAACAACTACACATTTTTTCTATTCCAAACATTCTTGAGCCCTTACATGTTGTTATATTATTTAATTACAAATTAATTTCCTGTACATTTCTTCTCTTTGAGTTACATTGCTGTTCTGACATTTTCTCCACCATGTCTGTACACAACTTATATTTGTAAGTTTTATCTAGAAAACAATATCATAGTGCATATCATATAATATTTTCATATATTTCAGAAGCCTAAATAGGCATTAAATGCAATAGGAATTGATTGACTGATAGAAATTGTTTTGGAGCCATGGGGGCCATGTACAATATGACAGAAAAGGGATCAGTAGCAAGGACAGAGGGGAGAGAGGGGGGCAGCTGCAGAGCTTTGAACACATGGAGTAAGGGGAAGGAGCTATGCAAAAGAGCAGCCTGGAAAGTAAGAAGAAGACAGACACGATGATGTCCAGCATCCACAGGAACAGAGGTCTCACCTAAGAGAAGGCTGTGCCTTGGCCTTGTCTGTTCTACAGGTCAAAGATGAGAAGATGCTGCTTGCTGGTGACAATAACAAATGAAAAGAAGGGCAGAAGTTATAATTGTTCCAACAGTTAAATAGAGGTAAAAAGTTCTTTTTCTACTTCCAAAGGAAATAAAGATTTGTAGACAAGGAGAACTTCAGCTCAGGGGAAGGAGAGAACACTGGCAAGAAAGGTGGTCACATGTCAGCGACGCTAACTTCTGATGCTTTGCTAACACACAGCTCCTTAAGGGAAAGTCTGTCTGTGTTTGGAAAGAGCTAAAAATGTAGTGACAATAGAACTTAGCATTCTGATAAAATAGCTATAAATATTAACATATCTAATAGAAATGAAATTAAAATAAGAAAAAGATGAATCCTTGGCATCTTATAGATGAATAAATGCATTATTTGTAAAGATGGATGTATTTATAGCACTTGGGAAAGGCCTATAAATAAAATACCTAGCCTGCGTTAGGCATCCCACCCTCTATTGAGATGGTATTTAACTTTTCTTCAAAGAACAAGTGGATGCTTGTGAGATATTAAATTTACGATCTATGTAAATATCATAGCACCAATGTTAAAACACCTCACAGGAAGTCATTTGTCTATTTAAAACCTGAATGTGGGGAAACGTCCAATGATGACATTTCTTTTGTTTTGAAGAGCTAACATTTTGCGCAAAATAGTCTTAGTTCTTGTCCTAACATATAAAATATATGGTTCTAGAGGCATTTTGCCCAATGTAATTTTCTCTTCAGGAAAAAAAAAAATCCCCTCAAAACACAATGGTAAATTGTTCTTTCTGGCAAAGCTGTTTCTCTTGATCATCACTGGGCAGCCTCAGGGAAAACCACTTTAAAGATATGTGTGTGCTTGCAATGTGTGCTCATGTACAGTCAGGTATGCTTGTGAAATGGAGCCTTGCTGGGCACTAATTAGAGGTAAGAGCTTTGATAAAGGGTGGGGTTTTTGTTTGTTTGTTTGTTTTTGTCATATTTTAAGTAAACAGATAAATAAATATATAAATAAATTGTATAGTTCTCTAACAGGGAGTTTGTTAAATCCAGATAGTTAAGAGCTTTCTACTGGATGGTAACTGGGTCCCTTTTCCCTAAGCCAGACTCAGTAGTCCTTCAAGCAAAAGCTTTAGTATTGTTCTACCTCTCCTGGCTGCCGGAGGATGGACATTGGGATTTAAAGGTGAGCTACTCCTCTCTTCCGGTCTCCCTCCCCTTAGTTCGCAGTCTGCAGTCATAGATACTGCTTTAGAATGCCCAGAGTGTGGGTGTTTTACAGTTGCATAAAAGGTTCTATGGTGTGTCATATAATGTATTATCTCTTGAAAATTCTGGATTTCACAATCTCACATAACAACATGAATTAGCTAATCTAAAGTAAAATATTATACAATTAATTTTCATAATGAAGGATATTATATTTACAGAAACTCTTGAGAACATAATCCATTCTATTTTGAATGCTGATTTATTTATAAATATATTTAGTTAGTTGATATTTTTGTGTAAATAATCAATTGTTCTATCTTATAAAGCATATTGTATTAGTCTTTGTGTTTCAGTTTGTAATTTTCAAATCAGTCTTCAGAGGTAACTTGTTTCTACTTTTATTTCCCCTTTTTGAAAAAGATGTATGATTTTTTTCTTTCAGAGCTTCCTCCATCCCACTCCTCTGAATGGTCTGGCTTCCAGTAATGGTCCTGTTAAGCTGATCAGCATTCAGGTTTCAGCCCTCCCTAGCAATCTCTACTACTTTACAAAGTAGCCTATATACTTTACGAACCTTGGTTTATTGTATAACAGGAGTGAGGACTCAGTCACCTGCCTAATCATCTTATGGCCTTGGAAAACTCATGTTCTAGCAAGTTAAATGACAGTTTGGTTGGCACTGAGTTTGTTGGTGCCCACCTAGAATCTTAGCCTGCAGAGGCTGAAAGATGAAAATTGTCAGATAGCTTTATAAATAACTGGAAATTTTTAATGTAATAATTTTAGTGCGTAAAGAATGAATGCAGTAACATAACACAATACATTGTGGATTTATATTTAAGGGTACACAGTTTAAAGTACAAACAGGAAGTTATATTATTGGTGTATTGATAATCTACAAACAAGGGAAATTATGTATAACGTGACCCTCATCTGTTTAAAGCCACATCATTGAAATACCAGACTCCAGTTTTCAGTCAATGAAGACTTTGCTTCCCACCCAGTTCTTCCACAGCACAGCACATTAATGTGACAGGTGACAGGTTAATTCATAGTCTTTCCAGACTATCTATCTGTCTGTCTATCTATCTATCTATCTATCTATCTGTCTGTCTGTCTGTCTGTCCATCCGTCCGTCCGTCCGTCCATCCATCCATCCATCCATCTATCCATCCATCCATCCATCCATCCATCTATCTATCCATCTATCTATCTATATTTTAAATTACAGAGTTATGGGAATGGGAAGAAAAAAAAGTACAGAGTTATATTTCAGATACTATAAAATGCATCTAACCATTAAAATGACAAGCAAAATATGTTTAGGTAAAACATAGATTGCATCCTTATCTCTCTTATCTTTAGTAAAATGATTTTTTAAGTACAATTATATTTCCACATCTATATTTCAGAAATTTGTGGTAACAATTAGTCTTGTACAACTAGAACTATAAAATTTAACTTTTTATTGATAGTTATGTTACATAATTGTGGTAGGCTTTTCCACATAATAAATATGAAGTACAATTGATTTATTATCCTGTATTTTAAGTTTATCTGAAAAAATAAAATATTTACAGTTACCAGTATTAACTATAAGGGCACAGGAATCTGACAAATAATACATTTATCTGCAATACAATCACCTCAAAAGAGTTTTGAAGCCCTAATTTGGGGTCTCATTTATCAAAAGAAGTATGAGAAAAAAAGAAAAAGTTGTAGGTGATGAACATTTGCAAGAATCCAAATTGAGTCTATTTACTTACTTATTTTCTCTCTAAGTTCTATAAGCTGAACTCAGGAACCTGAACACGAGAGCCATGCGTTCTATGAGCTGAACTCAGGAACCTGAACATGAGAGCCATGCATTCTTTCCCAGACCTACACCTCTGGAAAAGACCAATGCTGTCCTATCATAAACAATGGGTATAGGTGCTGCAATAGCAACAGTTGATTAATCCTAAAAGTTGACATAAGTGAGAAAGCCAAGAGTAGATGTGGCAATATAAACCATCTATCTTCCAATTCCTGTCTGTGGAGTGTTACTCACCCTTTATTTGAATAATCTTTTGGGGTCATTGGACTTTTCATTAACATCTATATTATGTGGAAGAACATGATTCTTTTTTTTTTTTTATTTTTTTTTTTGGTTTTTCGAGACAGGGTTTCTCTGTGTAGCCCTGACTGTCCTAGAACTCACTCTGTAGACCAGGCTGGCCTCGAAATCAGAAATCCACCTGCCTCTGCCTCCCAAGTGCTGGGATTAAAGGCGTGCGCCACCACTGCCTGACAAACATGATTCTTGAATTAAACCTCAGATTGGCAAGACCCTCACAAGTAGTGTGACAGCAGATGACTGTGGGATAATGTATGTATGTCATCCTCTATGTCATTCCTGCAGGGCCTGCACTGGAAGCATTAATTATCAAACAAAGTCACACAGATCATTAGGATTTATTTCTATGTCTCATCATATTTTGTGGCTCATCCAGTGTTTTAGGTATCAGTAAATAGAAGTGAGCATGTTTCCTATCAAATACGGCCTCCTGAGCTGTTGCTGTACAATGCACTGAATTTTTGCAGCAAAACCAAAATACCCCATGCACATCAGTCATTCCAGTTTGCTTAGGTACTTGCTTGATATATTTTATTTTTCTTACAGTGAGTTTTCTGTCCTACTACTCTCTCAGATCTCTGGAAAAAAGAGAGTATATTCACTCATTATTTCTCCTCATGGGTCAAACTGTCATTCCAGTATAATAATATCCTGTAAATAGTACATCTTTTATATACATGTCACATACAGGCAGAACTAAATGGATTCAATGCCAATTAAAGCAAAATGCCCATTATATCTTCATGTAATATAGAGATTACATGAAGTTAGGAGGAAACTGTAGTGGAGGAGATAGAGGAGGACTTAGTGAGAGAGTGGATGATGGGATAGAGATGCATTAAGGGCATGATCAATATTAAATAAGATACTTTATATAATTTATATTACATATATTATATTATCATGGACAAAACTTTCTGAACCCATATCTTCACAAATTGTTCTATCATTTCTCTTATTATTTGTACAATATACCTTAATACCTATTTAATTCTTTAAACCTTCTCATCTGTGCTTTGATAGTGACCTCACATGTAAAACATAATTAGTACTTAACTGTGGAATAATAATGATGGATTCAATTTATTCTTTTACTTATATTGCTTTCAAAAATCTTGCTGAGATGAAATGAATGATTTCCTGAATGTAGAAACTTATAAAACCAAAGTAGGAAAAAGAAGAGACATGCATGAATATATCACATAAGATGGGAAGCATATGATAATGTCCAGTTTAGCAATCTAGCACACTAAAGCCTTCATCTGTAAGAGCAGTCACGACACGAGCTCATGATTGCCACTGAACAACTTTCAAAGCTTCAAATGTGCAGGAACATTTTTCTCATTATCTTCTGGAAGTGGAGGCAAGTATTGGTTGAAAACTTTGAACAAGAAATAAAACTACACATGCATTATACTGACTAAAATTGTAACTATGCATAGCAATAAGTGTTGAAGAGGCTGTGGGATGCCCTATATAATGAAATAGTCCCTTTGGTGATTTCTTTAGAAATTAAAGTGCATTACATAATTGAAATTGAAGTACATGCCCATGCTTGAATGTGCATGACTTTTATAATAAACATCACAAAAACGTTATTCATAATTACTCTAACCTGCAAACAGCTGTGTTTTTGAGTAGTAAATGGTAAAGGCACATTGATGAAATACCAGAGTATTTAGGAATTAAAGAAAAAAGCAGATTTTGAAAACATGGATGAATCTTAAAATCATTATGCGGAAAGGAGCAAGACAAAAGACTACAACACTGGGAGCTGTGTGTGTGTGTGTGTACGTGCGTGCGTGTGCATGTACGTGTGTGTGTATGTGTGTGTGTGTGTGTGTGTGTGTGTGTGTGTGAGAGAGAGAGAGAGAGAGAGAGAGAGAGAGAGAGAGAGAGAGAGAGAGAGAGAAACAGAAGAGACCTTCTGAAAGGAAAGATGATAGAAAGGGACAGCAGGAACACTAGTCTGAGTGACAATCTGTGTCTTGATTGTGACAATGTGATCATGGGTAAATATGATTTTACAAAACAAATGCATTGGGCTGCACACTTCATACTATTTATTATACATTTATATTTCTAATGAAGCTGACAAGTTAAAACATGACAAACATTTATAGGTGGGTTGGTGTTCCCATCCCTCCACTGGGGGTGGGGGCTGTCTGGCTACTAGAGTTGGTCCTTTTAGATTCCATATCCCCACTGTTTGGCATTTAGGCTAAAGTTACCTGCATTGACTCTTGGGATGCTTCCCTCATTCTGGGTCTCTAAGACTTCCCCCCGACTCCCAGCAGTTGCATATTTTTATTCATTTTTCTGGCCTTCTTGGACTCTCTCCTGAAACTCCCCATGCCTGATCCTGTCCCTGGTTTCCCCTCACCATCTGATCTCCCACCCAGGTCTCTCCTTCCCTCTGCCTCCCCTTATAAGTGGGATTCAAGCATCCTTGCATGGACCTTCCTTCCTGTTTAACTTCTTTGGGTTTGTGGGGTGTATCACAGGTATTCTGAACTTTCAGCTAATATCCATTTATCAGTGACTACATACCATACATGTCCTTTTGGGTCTGGGTTATCTCACTCAGGGTGATATTTTCTAGTTCCATCTATTTAGCTAAGAATTTCATGAAGTCTGTTTTTAATAGCTGAGTAGTACTGGATTGTGTAAATGTACCACATTTTCTGTATGCATTCCTCTGTTGAAGGACATCTGGGTTCTTCCCAGCTTCTGGCTATTATAAATAAGGCTGCTATGTACATAGTGGAGTATGTGTCCTTGTGATATAGTGGAGAATCTTTTGGGTATATTCCCAGGAGTGGTATAGCTGGGTCTTCATATTTCTGAGAAACTGCCAGATTGATTTCAAGAGAGGTTGTACAAGTTTGCAATCCTCCCAGTAATGGAGGAGTGTTCTCCTTGCTTCACACCCTCACCAGCATGAGCTGCTGCTTGTGTTTCTTACCTTAACCATTCTGATTAGTGTAAGATGGTTGTTTTTATTTATATTTCCCTGATGACTGAGGATATTGAAACTTCCTTTAAAAGTTTCTCAACCATTTGAGATTCCTCTGTTGAAAATTCTGTTTAGTCTTGTACCCCATTTATTCATTGAGTTATTTGGTGCTTTTTTTTTTCAGAGTCTAAATTATTGAGTTCTTTATATATTTTGTATATTTGTCCTCTGTTGGATGAATTGTTAGTGGGGACACCAACCCACCGACAAAACTTTTGACACAAAATTAGTCCTGTCTAAGAAATGCGGGGACAATGACGTAGCAGAGGCTAAAGGAATGACTTACCAGTGACCAGGCCATTGTGAGACTCATCCCATGGTAAGGTACCAACCAGTCCCTCGCACTATTCATGATGCTGTGTTGTGCTTATAGAGAGGAACATAGCCTAGCAGCCACTGAGAGGCTCTACCTAGCTGCTGACTAAGACAGATGCAGATTCCCGTAGACAAACATTGGAAAGAGGTCAAGAACCGCTGTTGAAGAGTTAGAGGAAGGACTGAAGGCCCTTAAGGAGAAAGCAACTCCACAGCAACACTAACATTGTCAATTAACCTGGATCCTTGGGAATTCTCAGAGACTGAGCCGTCAACCAAAGAGCATACTCAGGCTGGTCCAAGGCACATATGTCGCAGAGGGCTACCATGTCTTGCCTCAGGGAGAGAGGATGCACCTAATCCTCCAGAGAGTTCATGCACCAGAGTGGGGAAATATGGGGACATCTGCTCAGGGGTTGGGGGGGCAAAATAGGAGGAACTCTGTGAGGGGGAACTGGGAGGGAAGTAGTATATGGGGTGTAAATGAATAAATAAATAAAATGCAAGAAATAAATAATAATTATGGCATGTTTCCAAACAATTAGTTTTATTTTACACCAGCAAAAGACTGAAGGTGAGGAGGTCTCACACTCAGAGGGTAGGTGTTCTTTTGAACATACAGAGATTGGATGAATGCACCATCAATGTATAATAGCCTAGCTCATTCTTCATTAGTCTCCTGGGGAAAAAAAGGGGTATGGAGAAAAACCTGTGTGTGAAAATCTTCTCATCAGAGAGAAAAAATGTGAATTATTTCTAAGTTTGGTAAGAAGTGACATCTTTGATTGTAGTGTAAGTCAAAGTTACAAGGTCCATCTAGAAGCTTAATTATCAAGTCAACATTAAAAGCCCTATGTTTGTATCAGGAACAACCCAGGATCACTTGCAGCCTGCAAGCATCCTCTGAGTTAAATGGTAGATCTTCAAAAAAAGCAAGGAAACCCCACAAATCTTTTGAAATAAAACTGTGCATGGAAAAGTACATTTGTTCTTATAAGTACTTATAAATTTTTTTAAATTACTATAGATAAATAAAACATTTTTATGAAAGCAGAACAAGACAGTACTAAAGAATTTAACAGTATTTCTTCCAGTGGAAGGTCACACATCCAAGGGCATAAGGGCAGACAAATTGAACCTGATGGGTTAATTAAAGAGAAAAAATAAAAAGAAAGAGGAGATGAAGTTCAGTGGGTAGGGAAACAGGGTGGATTTGGAGGGTGAATATGACCAAAAATAAATTGTCTGAAATATGTATAAATTCTTACATGTTCTGTATAGAAAATTTCAAAGATAAAGCCAAGAAAAATTTCCCCAAAGCAGATAAATGTGAGATAAGAAAAGTAAAAATTGGTTATAATTTAATAAGAAAAACTATTATAAAAATAATATGAGATATGAGTAAAAACAAAAGTAGAGAGACAAAATAAGCCAAGTGGTGGTGGCACTCCTTTAATTCCATTACTGGGAAGCAGAGGCAGGTGGATCCTGTGAGTTTGAGTCCAGCCTGCCCTACAGAGTGAGTTTCAGGGCAGCCAAGGCTACATAGATACATAGAGAAACTCTGTCTCAAAACAAACAAACAAACAAAAAACCAGAATAACAAAATAATTAAACCAAACAAAATCATTAACTCAGAAGTCATTTTTTTTGTCATAATTGAAGGACATGGACGACTAGAAAATTCAAGAGCCCTCCTGTGTGCTCAGAGAACTATACTTTTAGAAAGAAATATTTCAAAGTAAATCATCATGAACATTTAGAACACTGAAGTCAAAGATAAAGTTTTATGAGCTAAAGGGAGCAGAAAAACATCTCTGGAGTTAGGAAAGCTCGAGGCTGCTTCAGAACAGAAAGCAGGTGGAGACAATGGAGCATTGTTCAAAAGGTTGTATGGGGTATTATTTCAAACATAGAGCTTGATATCGAGACAAACCATAAATCAAAAATAATGGAAGAGACATTCAATGTCTCCTAAAAATGTTACTATATTGTCTACACAAGAAGCTGTTCTAAGGAGAGATTCATTACAACAAAGGCATGTATCAACACAGGTTGACATATGACATGCAGAAAACAGAGTAAGTATGAAGGGCATCTATAGGTTCATTGTGAAATGGAAATTCCAAGGAGTATTCCAGGCACAAAGAAAAATTAGTCCAGAATGGAGTAGAAGTCTTCAGAAGTCTTCAGAATTGAGTTTGCCAATGAAATGAAATATTGCACAGTACAGAAAATATCAAAAATTGATGAAGATTTTTGAGTTAGCCTGAAATATATGAAAAAATACCCCAAATTGGATACTTTTCATTTCCAGAAAGTAAAACACTTACTAAGAAAGTAAAAATAATCTTACCATGCAAGATATCTTAAAATAACATCTACATACCCATAATTATGCAAGCATCAACATAATAAAATCATTCCATAAGCTTAATTGAGAAGATGGGTCAGAGTCTTTGTTTGTGATCGTTTTTTTTGCACAAACTCAGGAACTACTTGAGTTGTTAAGATTTGCATGCGCACACTCATGTAAGCATACATATGTATATATTGGAAATGATTAAAACAAAACACATTTTAAACATTTAAAAACCAAAGCTGTCGTATTTTAGGAGTCCATATTCATGTAGATTTTAATGTTCTTTATTCCTATTTGTTAGCCATTCCTCATCATAGAATCCAATTTATCACCACAGTCAACCCAGATCAGTAAAGAGGAAGAAATGTATTCTCAATCTTTGATCTTCAACATTAATTCAGGATCAGCCTTCTGGGTTTGCTACTAACACCTATACTTAATATCTTATTTTCCTTAAGTCTCTTAGTACTTCCACATGCTTAGAATTTCCTACCTCCCATCCTGGGGAGCTTGTCTTTCTTTTCTTGACTAGACTATCACCTTAAAAAGCACACTAAGCTATTCACTATTATTTCTCTAGCAGCAAAAGGCCACTTCTCTGCCTGAGTTTCACTATTATGGGTTTGTAATTCTTCCAAAGTTTTGCTCATTCTACTTTCTAAATGATGTGCACAAAATTCTGGTGTCCTGCTAACTTTTGCTTATTGCTTATTCTATGCCACCATACTTAAAAGTTTCAATTTTACTCATTATTTCCTAAATTTCCTTGATAATGTTCTACATATTTTAATGTCTTACTTCCTTTTTATACACTGAATTTCTTATCAACGTATATGATTTTTCTATACAAAGAACTATTTATTGTGATTATAATGGAAATGGCACTCATAGGCTCATATATTTGAATAGTTGGTGGAGAGTTAGTGGAACTCTTTGGTAAGGATTGGGTAGTTGGGTGGTATGGTCTTGTTGGAGGAATTATGTAGCTGGAGGTGGCTTTCAAAGGCCCAGCCATTCTGAATTATTTCTTTCTGCCTCACGCTTGTGGATGAAGATATAATCTCAGCTATTTCTCTTGCACGATGACTGTCTGCTTGCTACTATGCGCCTAATCATGTTGGTCATGAACTCATCCTCTAAAACTTTAAATTCTCCAAGAAACTCTTTTTTTCTGTATATGTTCCTAGTCATGTTGTCTTATCACAAAAATATAGAAGTAACTAAGACACTGTTCTTAACTTCTGATGTCCATTTTCCCTGAGTCAAGTGCATTTTAATGGACAGGAGACAGAATTCTAACAGATCACCCCCTAACTTCCAGGACTTCTAGTCTTGTGGAAAATAAATATTTCCTAATCATTTAGAAATTCTCTGGTATTTATCCTGGTGGTTTGGAGATGTGTATTTATACCCCATGCTCTGTACATAATCTCTTCCATCTTTTTCCCTACAATTAATACTTTTGTTTGTTGAAAATAAACTATGAAACTAATGTAATCACTTATGAAACTAATGTAATGACTTCTGATGTATATTATTTGATTAATTTTATTCTAACATTCTTGAAATGAGTGTATATATTCTCATAAAAACATACATACATATGCATATATACATACCCATAAATACATATATATATACATGTATATATGATGTATACATGTGTATATAACATAGTATGTATGTTACATAAATATATAGTATACTAAAATATATGTGTCTAGTATATATATAGTATGTGTATGTATGTAAAAATATTAGATATATATAAAATTCTGAAATAATGATGGCAGTGTCCTAATAAAATAAAAGATAAAGAATGCTTAAATTGATGAGTCCTATTTTTCTTACTCACTCCTCCTATTTTTCTACCAAGTTAGTAAGTTTTTGTCATAACTAAACATCTTATTTCACATGATCCTTCACTTGTGTTAACCCAGAATTTTAATTCCATCAAAATGATTATAGAACATAGGCAATGTGTTTCCCAGAGCTAAATCAGTAAATGTACTAAGATTTAATTAAGAACAAATGGTGAGCCAGGTGTAGTAAACACTTGAAATCCCATCACTTTTAAGGGAGTTAGGAGGATCTAGAGTTCAAGGTTATATCACTGTTGTCTATACAGTAAGTTCTAAGAGTTCAAGGTTATATAATCCATTGCTATACGGTAAGCTCTAAGCCAGCCAAGGTCACAGAGGACTCCTACTTAAAACAAACACACAAACAAAAAGATTATCACAATGGATGTTTTAAAAGGCCATATATATACATATATATTAAATATATTACAGAAAAATTGAAAACAGTTATAAAAAACATATGAAAACATAATACTAATATAAAGGAAATTCTCATTTTAATACCTATGAAAGTAGATTTCAGAGCAAAAGACACTATTAGTGTCAAACAGGCATATTACATATTGATTTAAAAACTCATATTCTAACTGGGAGTTGCCTTTATTGGTATGCCTTTATTCCTAGACTCAGGAGGCAGAATTGGGAGCGCATAGCCTAAAATGCCAAACACCATAAAACAACAAAAAGAAAGATGGTACAGAATACAGTACACTGAAGTTTAGAATCATTCTGGTAATAGTTTATAAATTAAAATATTTATATCTTTAGCTCTTTCTGCTGCTGAATATTTACAAAAAGAAAATAAAAATAGATATGCAGACAAACTGTAGATGTAAATTTGCAAACCCCTTCTGTCAAACTAGAATATATATATCAATTCTATTGCCTCTACCGGAGAAAAAAATCCATTAGTGAGTATTTATCACAAGCCAGGGCAGATATGATGCTTCCATAACAATCCATGAGGAATATGCACAACATTCTCATATTATCTTTAGATTGGAAACCCCTTCATCCCCCAGGAAGTATGTGTGTGGACAGGCTCTGAAGTATCCATACAATTACTGAGTAATATTTTCTCCAAGATTGAAACATCTCATCCTGCAGGAAATTGCTTTAAGCAGGAAGTTAAACAACTCAAAATAATTCCAGGAAGTCCCTGAAACTCATCAGATTCCCCTCCCTGCCAGAGTAATCATTAAGACTTAAGCATCCCCCTCAGATGAGGGAGGCTGTACTATAAAGATGACTTTGAGACAAGCAAAGGGGCAAAATGTAAAACCAGACTGCTTCCCTAGAAGGAGCAGAAACCAGCTGAGCCAGCCTGAAAGAGTTTTAGACTAATTGAGGTGCCTGCAAAAGACATTCTCCAAGCAGTTAAGCTCCCTGTACACTGTGCAGTGTGCTCCTGTTGTCCTGCTTTTGTGAGCTATCACGCATGTGGTAGTGGGTTTTGGTGATGCGACTTTCTATGAATCATTTCTGCTCCTACATGATCTCTTACCTACCTTCCTGTAAGTAACCCCAGTAAAACTTTTGGTTCCTCACTATGTCTTTTGGTGGTATTCATACTTCGGTCTGTCATGGGTTCCCTACCTGGGTTACTAGATGTATGTGCAGAGTCTCCAAAGGTGAAGTTTTGGTACATAATGATGCAATACCACTCAGCGAGATATTAAATGTTTATCCATAGAACAATGCATATGTCATGTATGGCATTTCACACAGCTGTAGGCTCTAAGTGAAATAAGATATAAATAAAATATAAAGGCTACAGACAGTATGAATGCATTTTTATGACTTTCTAAAAATCCTTCTGTGGTAGGAAACCTGTAGATAAGAGGTCACTCAGTGGTCAGGAGCTTTGCTAGGAGAGCAGGGTACTTACTACCTGGCTAGAGATGATCCTAAAATATTTGCCATGTAGAGGTGTTCTGTTTCTTTATTGAAATAAACATTTGTGAAAGCTTGCGGAACTGTACTCTCTAATTTTCTTATTTATGATGTGTCTATGTGTGTGTGTGTGTGTGTGTGAGAGAGAGAGAGAGAGGGGGAGACAGAGAGAGAGACAGAGACAGAGACAGAGACAGAGAGACAGAGAGGGAAAGAGAGATGAGTGAGTGTGCATGTTTGTGTGATAGAGTGTATGTGGAGTTTATGTATGTGGGAGAGCATGTGTGTGTGCATATACATCTCTGTTTGTGTAAGTGTATGGGTGTGGGCTTTTGAGCATCACAGCATGCTTAGGGATGTCAGAGGACAGGAATAATGAAAAGGTTATTTCCTTCTCACCTGCCTGTCAGCTTCTCTCTGATTTCTGCTGCCCTACCTACTCCAGACTAGCTCACTACAAGTTTCCAAGTAATTCTGTCTCTGTCTTTCATCTTTTGGGGGGTTCCAAGGATTACAGATGGGTGTTGCCCAATGTGTATATGCTGGGATGAAACTTGGGTTTCCAGCTTCACAACAAGATTTTACCCACATGACCATCTCCCTAGCCCCAGAACTGTATGCTTAAATTACAATGAAATATTCTTTTATATTGAGAATAAGGTTTTTTCATTCAATATATTCTGACTATGGAACCCACACCCCCAAATTCTCCCAGATCCCTCCTGCCCATCCACCCAAATTCACATCTGCTCTTGCTCTGTCTCTCATTTGAAAACAAACAGGCATTTATAAAAAGACAAAATAAATAATAAAATAAGATAAAAAACAAACAAACATGGATAGGACAAAATAGTCAAACGGAAATATGAAGAGCCAAAGGGAAATCACACATAAACACGGAACACACACATGGGCGTGAGCGGAAATCCTCTAAAATCACAAAACTGAAAACCATGCTGTGTAAGCAAAGACCTGCAGGATACATAAAAAAAAGGTGGGAAGACACCCAGAAAAAAGCTTTATGAGAGAAAGAAAAAACTCCAAAACTGGCATTGAATTTATTTTCTGCTGGCCATATCATCCTTGGCTTGGGTTTTAAGAGTGATTTGTATAGCTAGTGAGACTTTATTAGAGAAAATATTTTTTCATTTGTAATTATTAATTGGTAATAGCTTTTATATTAGGGATGTGGGCTTATTTCCACTTGGATTCTCAACACTGGGACCCTACCAGACCCAGACTGTTCAAGCCCTGTAGATACAGCCATAATCTCTGTGAGTTCATATATTCCTTGGTCCTGCTGTGTTTAGAAGACCTGTTTTCCTTGTGGACCTCCATCCTCTCTGGCTATTATACTCTTCTGCCCCTCTTCTTCTGCAGGGTTCCCTGAGCCATGATTTGTGGGAATTGTTGAAGACAAATGTCCCAAGATCTCTCACTCTCTGCACACTGTTTAGCTGTGAGGCTCTGTTTTCATAATCATCTACTATGGGAGGAGGTATCTCTTATGACAAGTGTGGAAAAAATGTTATCTATATGTATAGCAAGAAATCATTAGAACTCATTTTATTGCTAGTTTGCTTTAGCAGAACAATAGTATTTGGTTTCCTCCCAGGTCACTGGCCTATCTAGTCTTGGGTTCTTGGCCACCCAAGAATTGTTAAGGATGGGTTCCATCTCATGGAGAGGTGTTAAATCCATTCAGATATTGGTTGCTTAGCCTGAAAAGTTTTGTGCCACTGTTGTACTAATGTATCTTGCAGAAATGTCTCCATTGTATACTGAAGAGTTTGTAGCTGAATTTGTGTTTCTCTTTCTCCTTTGGTAGTGTGCTGGTAATTTCAAGTACCATTAACAGTAATCAGTAGAGGTAAAGTCTCTAGGTAAGTACCAGCTTGATATCTCCATGTTCAATGAGTTGTGTAGGTATTGTCTTCAGCAATACGGCCTTACTTCAGTTTGTGGAGAGCAACCAAAATAGCCTTTGCAATAGTTTGGTTTGACTGGAGCTTTTCCACTTTGGCTAACAACTCAATCAGATGTAACTGATTCCCATAACTAGAAGCTTCTTTGGACCATCTTCATATCTATCTATCCTATCTATCTGTATCTATCTATGTATCTGTGTATCTATCTATCTATCTATCTGTCTATATATATGTATATGTACATATATATGTATATATAATAAATATACTCACATATATATGTAACCATATATATGTATATGTACATATACATATATATGATTTCAACACACCCTCAAATATCCCTTAATTTTAGTTGTCCAACCCTGAAAATTCCTCTCTCACCACATTTTCCCTCTCACTTCCCATTTAATACTCCTGGTCCAACTTCCTTTCCCCATGTATCCATAACTAATTATCTATTCTATTTTCTACTCGTAGGGCGATCCAATCTTCCACCCAGTCTCTTGCTGCATTCCTAATTTCTATGGGTTGTAGCCTTCTCATTAAAAACAGCTAACATCCATATATATGTGAATAAAAACCATATTTGTCTTTTTGTGTCCGTGTTTTCATTAGGTTACTCATATTTTTGATGTCTTATTTTTTTAATATTTTATCTATTTTGGATATTACACCATTATTGGATGTGCAGCTGATAAAACCTTTTCTGATAAAGGAGGCTGCCCACTTTATCTGAGGAGTGGTGTCCTTTGGTATAAGAAGCCTCTCAGTTTCCAGAGAACCCAGTTATGAATTGTTAATCCTGTTAATTGTTAGTCTGTGCTAAGAGTATTCTGCTAAGAAAGTTATTTCCTGTGCTGATGATTTCCAGATTATTCATTTTCTCTTCTATCAGATTTAGTGTAAGTAGCTTAATCTTAAGGTCTTTGATGCATTTGGAGTTGAGTTTTGTGCAGGGTGACATTTTACATTCTTCTACATTAAGTTTGATCAGAATCTTTTGTTGAAGATGCTCTCTTTTATCCAGTGTATATTTCTGGCTTCCTTGTAAAATCACAGTTGTTCATATATGTGTATATCTATGTCTAGGTCTTTGATTCAATTCCATTGATCAACACATCTGTTCTTGTTCCAACACCGTGCTGTTTTTATTACTGTAGCTCTGTAGTGAAATTTGAGGTCAGGAATAATGAGACCTTTAGCAGTTCTTTGATTGTTCAGGATTTATTTAGCTATACTGCTTTTTTCTTTTTTTATTTTATGTTTTTGTTGATTTTATTTTCATTATTTTTATTTCATTATCTTATATGAAGATGACTGCATTTTCAAAACTCTGTGAAGAATTGTGTTAGAATTACATTGAATCTATTGATTGCCTTTGGTCAACTGGCCATTTTCACTATATTAACCCTACTGACCTATGAACATGGGAGATCTTTCTGTTTTCTGATTATCTTCTTTAATGTCTTACTTCAACATCATAAAGGATTTTGTTATATGTGTCTTTTGCCAGTTGGGTTAAAGTTACCCCAAGATATTTTATATTTTTGTGGCCATTGTGGAGAGTGGTATTTCCCTGACTTCTTCCTCATTCTTGCATCTGAAGTTCCTGATGAAATTCCTAATTTTTCCCCATTGTACTCAGTTTGGGTTGTTGATTTATTTCCCCCTTGCACGTCTTGAATAGTTTTCTTCATTTCATTTCATTGGTTATACTTTCATATATTCCATTAATGGACTTACTCATATTGTTTTAAGGTATATATACTAGTCTAAGCTAGCAATCCCCTTATGGCAGTTAGAATCTCCATTGAAAGATCTAGTGTTATTCTAATAGGTATTCCATTATATGTTACATGGCTTTTTTCCCTTGCAGCTTTTAATATTCTTTCTATGTTCTATAAGTTTATTGTTTTGATTATTAAGTACTGTGGTGACTTTGTTTTCTTGTTTCATTCATGTACTTGAGCATCTTCATAATAGCTATTTTGAAGTCCTTGACTGGTGCTTCGGCTGCATTGCTTTTCTCGGGGACTACTGAAGTAGGACTGTTGAGCTCTAGTGGAAACATTTGTCCTGGTTTTTATTGATTGCATTTTTACACTAGCATCTGGCACCTGTTTAGCGGGTGATTGTAATTCTAAGTGTTGACATCTGGTCTAGTCTTTGTTGAGGGAGTTTTCTATTCCTTTGTTTCTGTTGCTCTCTCTTGATCTTAGGAGTGTGTGGTTTCTGCTGGTTGTTCAGGGAGTGTTTCTGAGTTCTGCCAGGTGTAACCACTGAGGCTCCCTGGTATAATTTATATCTAATTATTGGGAGTAGAAGAAAAAGGAATGAGGATGGGCTAGATGGGTGGGAGAGTTACAAGAGTCGCCAGGGGAGAGGAAAGTAGAGTCTTTCAAGAACATATATGGAATCCACAGGGAATGGAATGTAAGAGAAAAGACAGGTCCTTACAAGTGCTCTAATACAGGACTGGTGATGAGCCTGGTGAATTGGAATTGGTTTGGAAGACAAGGAGGAACATGAGAATTATCTGCCTGATTCTCTGACTGGCCTGGATTACCAAGGAAAGAGTAACCTGGGTGTTGGCAACTAAGATTGAGGGATGGGGCATGAAGGAGGATGTAGAAGAAAATCTACTTAGTTTCCTGGGAATGGGATCAGCAGCATGGATGGAAAGGCTACATCAAGTGGTCTGCTACAAAGGTAGTGATAAGACTGTAGAAGCAGAACTGAAGGATAGGAAGGAGACAGATCACTTACCTGTTTTTCTTGACATTAATATTTACTTAATATATTTAGGAAGTTTATTTTGTTACTTTTATAAATCAATGAAATGCCAAACTACATCAGCATATTACTTATAATTATCTAATGCTGTTACTAAAATTGAAAATACTGAATCTTTAAAAGAAAACTAGTTTAAACATGATTTCTTCTAGATTTTTTGAAGCATAAAGGCTTGATGTCAAAGACCTCAGACAATAGCTCTCTTGATCATATAGGACAAGAAGTTCTTATACAACCATGATTTTCTTTTTAAGCTTCTGCCTCGTAACAGGATGTCTTCAGGGTATGAACCATCTGTCAGGTGTGTTAGCATCTTGCTTTTCAGTGTGATGTTGACAACCTGTGATATTTCATTTCAGCTTCCTAATCTGGAAGAATGTGACTGCATTTTATTATGAATAAAATGAGAATGAATGGAAAAATATAGTAGCACTTAGGAGATGTGTTCTTGGAGTATTGGTGCTGACAGTCAATTCTGTCAATGAAAAGTATTGACCCATAGAAATAAAGGGATAAAAGATTATTATTCTTTTCCTCAACTGCAAGCCAAATAAAAGTACATTATCACCTTATCCCATGCTATCTTGAGGCTACAGGAGGCACCTACATTTTCTGAAATATTAACCACTTTATCTCCTATAAACACATCGAGGGGTGCTGAGCTTACAGTGTCAACAATGTTCATTTGCAAATAAAATAGCCTTAAAATATTTAATATTGATATCCTTGAAATTTCAGGTTAATCAACATTTTCTTTTTTATGGTTACAATGTATAATTTTATAACACTTTAAAATTACCTTTTACTTGTTTACAAAATTCAATTTGATGTATATGGGTGTTTTACCTGTGTCTGTCTGTACACTACACACAGGCAGTGCCTGGAGACCAGAATAGGTTATTGGATCCCTTAGGATAGAAGATATTAAGGGTTGTGAATACCAGATGGATGCTGGGAACTGGTTGCAGGTTCTCTGGAAGAGCAGGCAGCTCTCTTTAAGCACAGAGACATCACTGCAGCAGGACATCATACTCATTTTTATCCAAATTTCTACTCCTGTTTTGCTTTGCTTAAACAAATGTCTGAGTTACTTCTCTGTGGCTGTGAAGAGACACCGTGACCAAGGCATGTTACAAAAGAACCTGTGCACAATTTCAGAGGGCGAGTCCATGGCCTTCATGACAGGAAGCATGGCAGCAGGCAGGTGAGCATAATACTGCAGAAATAGTTAAGTGCTTCCAACCAGATTCACAGTAAGTAAAGAGAGAGGAAGCAAGACTTGGCCTGGTGTCGACCTTTGAAATCTTAAAGCCAACTCCATCAAGAAAGCTAAAACCTAGTCCTACCAAAACCCATTCTCATTCAAACCAGTGCAATGTAAACAATATAATGTATAGCTTTATTAAATTATTTTCACATCACATGGTTGGGAAAAAAACAATTTGTCACTTCAAATATATACAATGATCTATTACTACATTTGTATAAACAAAGCCTTACATTTCATATGTGGAATGTCAACTGTTGTGGCTTTTAAATTATTCTAGACTGAATACCTAGAATTAAATAATCTTCTAATTTAGTCTACTTACTTGCCAACTTAGCAAAATTCAAATGCACTACTTCATGTAGAAAAAAAATGATTCTCATGATTTATGACAATAAAATAGTTTACCTGTTAAATTCTACACTTTTTCTTATTTTTAGAAATTTGTTTTATTTTTAATTAGGTGTATAAATGTGTGTCTGTGTATGTACACATGACTACAATGCCTTCAGAGACCAGGAAAAGGCAATAGATACCATGGAGCTAAACTTCCAGGTGGTAGCGAGCTGCCTGACACAGGTGCTGAGAGCCAAACCTGAGTCCTCTGCAAGAGAAAAACTACAACTCTACCTCTGAGCCATCTCTCCAGCCCTGGGGTTAGATTTCTTTTTGCTGTGATGAAACACTGACCAAAAGCAACATAGCAAGGAAAGGGTTGAATTCATTGTATAGGTTACAGCCCAATACAGAGCAGGAACCTGGAGACAAGAACTGAAGCGGAGACCATTGAGCACCACTGCTTACTGGCTTGTTCCCCATGGCTTGCTCTGGCTACGCTTCGACAGCTTAGAACAATTTGTCCAGGGCTAGAACTGCCACAGTGTTCTGGGCCCTCAAACATTAAGAAAATGTCGATATAGACATGCCTACAGCCCAATCTGATGGAGGTCGTTTTTCATCTGAGGTTCCCTCTTCTAGATGATTCTAGATGACCAAATTGGTGTGAACTACCAAGCACACATGGTTTTCTATCTACTTTTCTATACAAGAAGACTTATATTTTTGAAATTTAGGTTAAATTCTATTTTAAATTTATGTATACAAACCAAACACAGGCATTTCCATTTCTTAGCTACTAATGGTGTACAATAGACGTGGTGCTTATACTTGTAACTGAAGAAACTTTGTTCTGGGCCCCATAATGGCTTCATTGATTGACACTCTCACCGGCATTATTTCACAGTTCTCTCCTCTCATACCCTCCCAAGCCTGTGTTCCCTTTAGCCTTGACAATATGCATTCTGTCTAGACAGTGAATCTCTGTCACAGCAGCTCTCATTTGTATTTCTCTTACTATTAGTGATGCTGAAAAAGTCTCTTGAACCTGTTTGCATCATTTCTCCATGCAAAAGCCTCATTAGTCTGACCTTAAACGAGTGCAGCACAGTTTCTCTATTCTACTGTAGCTATCTGAAAGAACAAGTGTATGTCAGTTTTCAGATAATTCGCCTCTGTGTTTTGAATATTCAGTTTGTGAATTTTGACATCTCATGCAAATCACTTTTGCAACAACATTTTTAAAATGCTCTGTTACTGCCTGACACATCCTTTACTGTCCACTCTCTCCAGCAGAATTCAGCACATGCCTTCTTCAGCAGGAGTCACTCAACATTTCCGGGAATACCAAGTACACCACAATCTACAATATGGGAAACAGGACACTAATTGAATGGATGATTTCAGACACGCCCCCACCCATGTACACTTCTGCCTCTCCAAGATGTTCCTTCACAGTCCCCCCATAGAGCTGTGAGCTTTGCACACTGTTCTGAGAATAAGGGATCACAGAAGGTAAAAGTTATCCGACTCTTGTCACTATAAATCACCTTGAGGGCCTTTTGCTTTTAAGAGTAAGATCTGTCCAGATCATCAGAATGCTCTAGATGACCCAAGTGGGCTTCATTGTGACTAGACTGCTACCCCTCTGTCATTGCCCCTCTGTGCACAGCAGTCTCTAAACTCACTGTGAGTGCCTCTTTTGCACAGCAATTCAAGTCTTTGAAATATTTTTTCTTTCTTGATCTGAAATTATTAATATTTAATACACCCAATACAAATAAAGCCAGTGGATTACAAGGATAAGTGAGTTTTTTTTTTCTTCCAACTGCTAGCACAGAAAGCTTTTTAATTTTTTCTTTTATTGGATTAACTTATTTTATTTGATGTGTATAGGTATTTTGTCTGCATGTATGTCTGTGCTCCACTTGCATGACTGATACCTACAGAGGGTAGAAGAAGGCAGCACATTCACTAGAACTAGAGTTATGAATGATTTTAAGCAACCATGGGAGTTCTGGGGTCTGGGAATTGAAACCAAGGCCCTTTGCAAGGGCAACAGATGCTCTTGACCACTGAACCATCCTACCTCTCCATATTACATGGCTGTTTGTTAATTTCTTCATTTCTTATTGCTACTCTAGACTTGTCCTCAACAAGTGCTTTGCTAGGATGTCTCCCAAAATAAATTACTTTTTCATCATTTTAGGCTTGTATAGATTCACAATTCAGAGGACTGTTCGAAATGAACCTATGAATTTGTTGTGAATTTTAAAACTTTATGAATTTAACATTTTATTTCACAGTTTTTAAGTTTTATAATCCTATTTTTGAAACAGGTTCAATCCTAACTCATCTTGTATATTACATTGAAATAGATCATTACAATCCCTTTGAAACTGAAGGAATAAAACTCCCTACCCTGTTGATTAAGTTTAGGGTTCTTTCAGAAGCATGTATAGTACATATTTTGACATAACACATATGTCAACAACATTGTGCAGTCTACAAAGACTTTTCAATACTATCAAACTACTCGGAAAATACAATGTGTGTAAATAAACGATCAGAATTCAATGTAGTATTGCATAGGAGATATTTTATAATTATCTCCTTTTTATTGTAGTAAATTACATATATATGGAGAAATAAATATAGACATGATACAGATAGATACATAGATAGATAGATGGATAGATAGATAGATAGATAGATAGATAGATAGATAGATAGATAGGTAAAGTAAGTGAGCTATATATCCATGTTTTTCATGTAAGTCATGAGAAATACTCTTGTGGTAAAAGAATGGGTATTTGATAGAAAGTCCTCTTTGTACTCTGAGATTCCTCATGTCTACCTTCTAAAATGGAAACTGCAGACACAACTCACCAGCCGCCTTTCTATAATAGAGGCTCTTGCCAATTAGCAATGCCAAATTAGTAGGAGGAATAACCAGAAGGGAGTCAGCAAGGCATACCTAACAATTTCCAATCCATCCCCAAACTATTTTTAAAATGCCTACACGTCATTAGTCTCCTTGTTTGACCACATTCTATTTGGCAAAACTCAGGACCAAATATTCTAATTTCCATCACAGACAAAGATCACAGATAGTATAATAGTTTTGCTAAAATTCTCTAAGAAAGTTCCTGGAGGGTGAGCTGTTACAGGATACCTCCTTAGCTCTGGGACCAAGTGGGTGGGGCTTCTCCAAAGCTTCCTCCAGGAGTGAAACGTTCTAGGAAGTCCTGGTCCTGGTTTATGCGTGCTTCTGCTGCATTCAGATGTCTGTCTCTTCTGTTTTCTTTAACAGTGTGTCAACTGTTGACCAAATTTAAATCCATTTTTTTTGTGAACTGACATCCTCACGTTCCTTATATTATACTTTGGTGGCATTTTGGACCATAATTACAAGTTCCAGTGTCACAGGTTTTCCTACCAACTAATCTGGACTTTTACCTTGTTCTTTTAAAATTTAATTTGTAGGTATTATTCTCATTATTAGTGTGTATGTGTGTGTGTGTGTGTGTGTGTGTGTGTGTGTGTAAGAGAGAGAGAGACAGAGAGAGAGACAGAGACAGAGACAGAGAGAAAGGCCCAGTACACACATGCATTTTGTGCTGTGGTGAGTATGTAGAGAGATCAAAGGAAAGGTTTCTATAGTTGTTTCTCTCCTTGCACTGTAGGTTCTGGGGATCACGTTGAAGTCATCTGAGTTCAATAGCAAGCACAGCTCCTTACTGAGCTCTCATCAGACCCAGCTTTTAGAACAAGAGGTCCTGCTCCTTCCTTATTTTTCATATTTATCTGTGTGTCTGTGGCTTTCAGAAACCCATGTAAACTTTCTGAATCTCAATGCTGTTTTGCCTGTGGGGAGGAAAAAACTAATTTATTTGTAGAACATAGTAGAGATTAGGGACCTACCTAAGGTAGATCCTTAGGTCTGAGATGTACCATGCAGGGACCTACCTAAGGTAATGGTCTGAGATGTACCATGCAGAACCAAGCGTGTGAAGTCAGGTGGCATCTTAGCACTTTCTGTTTCGACTTTTTTATTAATCTTAGTCCAGATACCTTCTGTTTAGTAAACATCACTTACAATTATACTGTTCACTGGTCCAAATCATTTCTGATTTGTATTTCTAATATTTCTTTGAGTGGCTATATGTGTTATCTGTAGAAGCCATGAATCCCGAGAAACAAGTGTGTTTCAATAGGTTCAGTGCAGCCAGGACTGCTCAGTAGTCACAGCATGAAAACCATGCGCTCTGAAGACAATTGGCACAGCTGGCCATTTTGAAGCCACCTCCTCACTTTTCTGGAAAAGGCAGGGCATGAGTATGCAGTAGTACACAGTAGATCGTGGACAAAGGTGTTTTCGGCTTTGATGATTCACCCTGGCTTACCCATCAAGCACACTGCTCATTGTTACCAACCAGATAAACCCCTTAAATGACCTCCAGTCTCAGCAACGGTTCTATAGCTAAAAGCTCCTCAATCAAGCAGCTTGAGGTAAAGAGCTTTTTATTCTATAACAGATTGAAAGATTTTTCCAGCAAACCCCTCTCCCCCCCGACTTGGGCCATTGCCCTGGCTTTTACTACGAGAAAGAAACAGACAGGGTGCTGTATTGATGTGTCTGGTCCAGCTCCTAAAGCTATCTTACCCCATTTGCTAAAGAATACTTGTTTCTCCAGTTGAATCTAAAAGTGTGGACACATGTAAAACATGAATCCTGTTCATCCTGGTCAAATGCTGGGGTGCCGCTCAAAGTGCGGGGTCCAGTGTTCACTGGATGCCTGTGTTGTTTGCTGTATTTTCTGTGCAGCTTTTGCAAAGTTTGCACAGTAGCAGATTGTGCCATGGCAGTCACCCTGTCTAACAATACTAAGAATTAGGCTTTTGTCCCTAGACAGGCCGTGCAATGCAGTCTCTGTCCTGACACACACACGCAGGCTGTTGCCTATTTTCAGCTGTGCTGATGACCACATTCTGCACTGATGCAGAACCAAGCCCTGCTGTTATGGGGCAAACCATGGGTCTTTAAAAATAACCAACCAAATTTGTAATTTCCAAAATGGCTTTGATTTGGGCTTCTGGGGGATTTACACATCTGGAATGCATCTTCTCACCTTGCTGCTATTTCCAATATTGTCTCTGTGAATGTACTCACTATTCATTTTGCTAAATAAACTCATACTAAATTATTTTTAGTATTTATAATAGAAAGTCCAAGTATTAAAAATGATTTGGGATATATTTTATCAGATACTCATTTTATTTAAGGCATAGGATATCTATATGACTACAGTTTATTAGTTTGCTAAGACATAACATATTTAATGCAACATATTCTTTATAACTATTTTCCTTAGGCTTCTGGTGCAAACACTTTATAGTTGAAATACAGTGTAACATATTTTGGGGCCTGGTGTTATTTCAAACTATGGATCTTATGAAGTATAACTAAATATTAAAAAGATAGAAATATACTTATGTTACATTTGGGATCTTGTGACAACTTGAAACACATTATTTCTAGCCTTCCTTTCTCTGAAGCCACAGCAGAAAGATAACACAACAATCTCTTGGAGCTTTGCTTGGGAGTAGGGAGGCAGCTGATGCAACTGGAAGCTTTGCCATCTGTCCCTATGACCACAGGCTGCTCGGAGATGCCCTGACTAGATCATTCATGTGGAGTCTGTGGTCAAGGACTGGGACTATATAATTAGAGTTGCTAAGGAGAGAGAGGCAGGGCCAGACAGCCGTAGCCTCCCTTTCAAGCCCTCATAAAAAAGTCTTTCCTAGCCTTGCTTGCCTGATGTTGCTCTGGATCTTTGTAAGCCATCAATTTAATGTAACGGATGCCCGTCTTGACATTAATAAGGCAGGCCAAACTACAAACAAAATAAACGTAGAATTCAGATTTGGTCAGTGCTTGTCATGAAGGACAAAATATTGTTTTTTTAAAAAAAAACATTATTTTCTACAGTGAAATCTTCAGAAGTACTGAAATTTACTTCTTTTGATAACTTTTCACCTTCAGTCAGTCTGTGGTAGCATGTATACCAAACTTGAATTGTTCAAACGTTTGCATTATATATATACCTACTCCTGGTGGGAATGAAAACACACACACACATATTTCATACATATATATGTATATATATACATATATCATATATATATATAGTGTTGTGGCATTTATCTATTGACTCGTGTGTGTGTATGTGTGTGTGTGTTTGTGTGTGTGTGTGTGTGTGTGTGTGTGTGTGAGAGAGAGAGAGAGAGAGAGAGAGAGAGAGAGAGAAAGAGGGAGAGAGAGAGAAAGAGAGAGAGAGAAAGACTTTTTTAGGTATGGAAGTACATGTGTGCTACTGAGTGCTTGTGGTGATCAGAAAACAACTTCTGTGAGTTGTTCTCCTTCTAGCATTTGGGTCTAGAAAATCACATGCAGGTCATCAGCCTTGGCAGCAAGTGCCTTTGAACACTGGGCCCTCTTGTCAGCCCATATATTCCCATTGCATAAATCTGATGGAAACCCAAGTTTTGTGGTCAAACATAACAAATCTTGGAGGAGGACTGTACTCCTCAGTCAGAGGTTAACCTCATCTCCAAATCAGAGAAATATTGATTGGAAAATCAAGGAAGAGGAAACAAAGAATAAAAGGAAGAAAGCCAAAGAAAAGAACCATACAATGTGGCAGGATCCCGGGGCTGTTTCTGTCTAAACATTCACTCATCTTGCCCAATGGAAAGGCCTTTGACTGCCTGGAGAACAGTGTGCTGGGTAGGGTTCCCTGCTTTGCTAATCTGGCAAGAGAAAGGCATATCCCATCCTTAGCATGGCACATGTTTTTCATATTATTATAAATATATACCTGCTCCTGGTGGGAATGAAAACACAGTTAAATTCCTGGGAAGGACTCAAGCCCACAGATTTATGGAACAGGCATGTGTGTGTCAGGCCACCAGCACCTTCACATTTCTGATGACCAGAGATGAAGGGTGCAGTGGAGAAGAGTGATGCAGTGGAGAAGAGCAAGATCCCTCTAAGGGTACATTGCTGCAAATGCACCCACAGGCAAATTCTGCTCTATTGGTTATTTTTAAACCACTGGGAATTTTTAGAAGAACTCAGACACTTGAAACAAGCTCACATACAAATTTTTACTATTTTCTCTTAGTGAGCAGCACTAGAAGATCAGAGGATGTAGTTTTTCCTTCCAGATCAGATTTTGTCTTGTCTCTTCTATAGTTTTCTCTTCTCTTCTCTTCTCTTCTCTTCTCTTCTCTTCTCTTCTCTTCTCTTCTCTTCTCTTCTCTCCTCTCCTCTTCTCTTCTCTTCTTTTTCTTTTCTTTTTCTTTTTTCTCCCACTCCTCCTTCTACCCTCATCCCTCCCTCCCTCTCTCCCCTTCCTCTTCCTCCTCCTCTTCTTGTTTTATTTTAGATAGGGTTTTGCTATGTACCCCTGACTTATGTGGAATTATGAAAACTGTCCTCAAACACAGAGATCTGCTTGGCTCTGTTGCCTCAGCTCTGAGAAGGCATGGATCTCTGACAGGAAGGAAAAAAGGAAGGAAGCAAGGAAGGAAGGAAGGAAAGAAGGAGGAAGGAAGGGCAGAAAGAAGGGAGGGGACAGAGGGAGGGAGGGAGGAAGGAAGAAGGGGGAAATGTGGGGAGGGAGTATGAGAAGGGATAATAGAACAGGTGGAAATGTAAAAGAAACAGGAATTTTAAATATAAAGAAACAAAACAAAATAACCAAAGGCATTTTCTCTCTGTTGGATATAACCAGAGGAGAAAAGGAAGTGAACCATCTCAAATGTACATTATGTTAGGAGTTCCTCATTGAAAATGACTCTTTGAAAGAATTAAAAACATAATGAGTTTTTAATTAATCCATTTGCCCAATTCAATGTGCTGATGGTTTTGAGGTAGAGGAAGTGGCCTCTGCTTTGCGTTTTGTAGAAGCCATGGAAAAAGTTGAGACGCTCCCTTAAGTGATCAGAACCATGAACAGCTGTGACTCAGATCTAAGATGCCAATTGTAATACAGCCTTTGAGTGACTTAACACAATGGAAGAGAGTGCAGGCTTGTGACTAAGAAAATACAGATGTCACAGAAATAACAGGAGGAGTGGATCGCAGGTGCTCTGTGCCCAAGATCCTGCATCTATCTTAAGGAATCATAACAAAAACCAGGGAGGAGAGTGTGGGAAGAACAGGTGAGTTCTCTGTGAAAAGTCTCGATAAGGTTGAGCGTTGTAACTCGAACCTGTGAGAACTGAGATAGGAGAGACTGTGCCTGTGCCTGAGGAAAGAACAGGATTGCTGAGAAACACTGACAGCTATACAAAACATTTGCTTAGAAATAAGACAGTCAATAACAATGTCCTGAGTAAGACATTACTGGAAATGGTGAGGCAATACCAATAAACACAAGAGCTAACAGGTTTTTTTTTTTTTTCCCCAACAACTCTAAGAAATGATCAGAGGAATTTTGTTTGTAGATCATTTTATCTGGTCTTCATCATGACCTGTTGTGGAAGATTTTATAATCATCAAACTTATTAATTTGCACATAAAAACATAGTCCCATTTCTCAAGAGGAATCAAGATGAAAAAAGTAGTAAAAGCATAAGAGTAAGCGATAGCAGTGGATTAATGGCAAGTGCTTCATATGATTATAAGAACTTACATTTAGAGAGGCTGGGGGTACTCTTGGTTATATTGGAAATCATGGGTTATTTCCTCCACAGCAAGGAACAGGTGATGTATCATGCACGTTGTTCATGCTGAAGATCTCTGGCCACTGATAGCCCTGCTCATGAACCTCGGTAAATATATTAATTTAAACAAATTGCTTATAATTTAGGCACAAGCTCCAAGTGACACTCTGCATTTGGGGAGTATCAAGCTGTTGTTTTCCTTTGCTGCTTAGGTGACAATAATTTTTAAATATCCTCTTCCAACAAATTCAAGTAACAGACTCCAAACTGTGGAATACCATATGAGATTAGTTAAGTTGCTCTTCAACGATTGTTAATGGAAAACACATACTCACACAAAAGACAAGAAGAGAAAATTAACTAGATGGAAAATTAACTAGAGAAGCACTTCAACCCCAATCATATATATGAATCTGAAATTCTTTTTTTGTTGTTGTTAGATATTTTCTTTATTTACATTTCAAATGTTATCCTCTTTCCTGGTTTCCCCTCTGAAAACCCCCTCTCCCATCTGCCCTCTCAAACAGAAAGCTTTAAAGTGTTTACTGAAATTGGAAACAATAAAAGCCACAATTAACTTGAATATACTGCCATGTTTATGAATATTAAGAATATTTGTCACATTTTATACTAATGGGTAAAATAACCCATTGTTCAGGAACCTTAGAAAGGAATCTGTGCTGATATATAAAAATGGCTCATATTGGTTGATATTTGAGATTGATGATAATACAGATGTATTGCTATCTAAGTTATCATTTTTATTACTGTGACAAAACACCATAAGAAAAAATCAAAATGGAGCGAATAGAGTTTATTTGGCTTACACTCCCAGGTCATGGTCCAAGTATTCCATCATTGGAGAAAGTCAGGACAGGAATTCAAGCACAGCTGGAGACAGGAGCTGCTACAGAGGCCATGAAGAGATGCTGCTTACTGGCTTGCTTCCTATGACTTGCTCAGCCTGTTTTCCCATGAACCCAAAGACCAGGGATGTGCCAAAACCCACAATGGACAAGGATCTCCCCCAATGACCATTAATTGAGAAACTGTCTTACAACTGTCTCATGGAGGCATTTTCTCAACTGAGGGTAGATCCTCTCCAGTGACTCTAATTGATGACTCAAGTTGACATACAGAAGCAGCCAGCACAATTGCTCTGTTTCTTTAATATAGAGTGTGCTGAGATAATGACTGAGAGAGTTTGAAACATTTCTAAGTATGTGCACATGCACAGATATAAATATATAAATGACAAACTAATTTATTATAAATGTAACTTCTAGTGCAGTGGGTAACATACAGATGTCCTAAAAATTCCACTGTATCAATTGAGTATCCAATTTATGGGGGAAAATTCTATCAAATTCTCCAGGCATTCATGTCATAAAAATCAATTGCACTGTACTGTGGCCCAAGCATAAAACCTAAAAACATGTCAATATTACATAAAAACAGCTCCCCAGCTATATGACTTCAGAGTGGGTCAGGTTTTTTATTTTAAAAAAAAAATGTAATTCTGAGAACTTAAACTAAACAGAAAAAATAAATTGTCCCATGTCTTCAATTAAATTAATATAATAAAAATTTTAAAAACAGCAAAATAAGATACTCACAAAACAGGGCATAAAAAATTCTATGCTATGGACCAGACACTAGTGAGCCAATAAGAAAGATAGCAGTAAGACTCCCCAGACGAAAGAGCAAACATTTAAACAAGGCCAGTGTGCATGCAAGTAATCAAGAAATATAAGAAGAAGCATGCTCACTTGCTATTCACTAATACAATGCAAATTAAAACACAAGTCTGATTGCTTTACCACATCTCCAGAATTGATAATATAAACACACCTACCGACTGTGCAGCTGTTCAGAGCTTACTCTGTTGCTGGCTACTTAGTGGCATCCTCGGCAGCTGCATGTCTGCATATGACAGGATCCACCCTTCACATCCTAGGGACACTCTCTAGAAATGCACATTCATTTGGCCAAACGCCTGCACAAGGATGCTGAGAACTCTAGTGATCTCTCTCCATCTTGGCCCTGTATCTCCAAAGCATAATGTTGATCAAGAAGTCACACTGCACAAGGTTACAGATAACAAAACTTCGTTATAGCTAAGTGCGAACATGGCTCACATCAAACTATGGTTTTCCAAGCCAATGAGTGTGGAACACGGGAGGGGGGGCAGCATGGTGGTGGTATAAATAGACATTACTGAGTGCTGACATCATCCCCCCAGTTTAGATGGCAGTTCTCATTTGTAGGTTTCAGAAGAATGGTTAAGTGGCGTATCAAAAGCCTATGCAAGTTTTTATGACCCCCAATAACTAGTCTGTAACATGCTGCCAATTCTACTGTACGTTACAGTCTAGGAGTAAGCGGCTGTCCTTGCAAGCAGTAGTTAGGTACTATTTTAACATGCCCTATGCTGCACTCTCCATGCAGTGCAGAAATGGAATGGATGTGTCCTTAAAATAGAGAAACTAAATCATGATAAAAAGTCAAATATTGCCATAGACTGATGACGGATATTGGATTTGATAAACTATCAGAGAAAGTAGAATGAAAATTATTATTATATTCTCACCATTTTAAAAGTAATATTTCAAAATGAATCATGGTGTGCAAAGATGGAATTTGATTAAGCTGTGTAATTTCCTATGTGATTTGAAAAACTTAAGAATTTTTTTTTAAAAAAACAAGACTCTGCTAAAAACAAAGCAGCAAAGAAAATATTGACCTGGAAGTAGTATTTCCTAAAATGTCGTTATTTACATAGTGTGAATTACTCTTTCTGGAGGAGATGTGCTCTGATATTTATCAGTTACTTCCCAATAATATGTTAATATGTCATCATGGTACAATATGAAAAAGAACATTAAAATATGTTATTAAGGATTGATTTCTCCCTTGAAAATTACTCTCATAACACCACAATGAAAACACCATTCTTTCATAGCAATCTGAGCCAAAAAAAAAAAAAGATTATATTGTAGTCTTATTATTTTGATCTAATTCTTGGCTCCATATGTTTTGTCTTGTTTTATCCTTAAAATAATTAAAAACTAATTGTGTCTATTGCCAAATGTAATAAATGAAATCCAATAAAGAGATAGGATTTAAATCCAGACCTGGAGGCTGAAGAGATGGATCCCTGGTAAAGGGCTTGCCCTGTAAGCATGAAGACATAAGCTGGAATCCCAGGACCCATGGAAAAGCCAGGAATGATAGTAATTGTCTATAATCTCAGTGCAAGAGAATCCTAGAAGTTAGTGAACCGGATAGCACAGTGTAGATGGTGGGGTAGGGGTAGGGGTGGCAATGAGAGGGAGATCTGGAACCTAAGTAAGATGGAAAGGGAAGACTGTCACGGAAATTTGGGCTCTAATGTGTGTGCCATTGCAAGTACACACTCCTAATCACACAGGTTAATGCATACATATGCAAATGTACACACACATAAATAACCCTCCCCCCATTAAATAAACTAAAACAAGTTCAATGACTCAAACAAAACAAAATGATAGATGTGGACCCAGATAGCAAAGGAAACTCTCACAGATATTGATGATGACTTTGAATACAAGGCACAGATGCTCAGCAGCCAAGTCACAGACAATGCTAGAAGTTAGGACAATTTATCTTAGCTGGTATTTGAGATTTACAGCAGGACAGAAGTAGTACTCAAGAATATCAAGTCCGTGAAATTTTACTTGGGGCCTTTTATGGTAAAAGCATCTTTGTGGAAGTGAATATCAGATACCCTGAGATTACACAGTTTCCTAGATTATCTAAATGAATCAGAGGGAGTTGTACCAGAAGAGATCATGTGACTGAATACCAAGACGTGGCAATAACGTGGGCACAGACCAAGAAAGCCTGCTACAGAATTTAGTCACTAGCCCGTTACCTTCAGTACTTTTTTCAGCTGGATTTCCAGACTCTGGGACATAAACAATATATCAGTGTTGTTCTAAGCCACCCCAGGAGGTATCTCTGATATTTTGTTTTTAAATAGTTTTCTTTGAACCATGAGTTTAAGGAGAAGAAATGATGTTGAGAGAGCTTTTGTAAATGACATCATCAAGAAACCCATCTACTTCTTATAAGTCCCATTTCTAACCCAAAAGCTCCTTGCAAATGATTAGTATTGGGAAAGGGAAAATCATTTTTCTCCAGTGGCATCACTGGATATATTAACCACACTCCCGGGAAGATCACCTGCCCAGAAGTAGTTGAACACAAAATGGAATCCAGAATTTGTGTTTGTGTACTTTGTGCCTTGTTTTGTTTTGTTTGTTTGTTTCTTGATTTAATTATTTTTGTTTGATTGATTCTTCATTTGTTTTGTTTTTCCCTTTTGTTTTTGTTTTTGAAAAGGAGGAAATATGAGTTGGGTGCTGTGGTGGTTTGAGTCTGCTTGTCCCATAGGGAGGGATCCTGTCAGGAGGTGTAGCCTGTTGGAGGAAGTGCGTCACTGTGGGGGTGGGCTTTGAAGACCTCCTCTTAGGCTCATGCCCCACCCATTGTGGAAGAGACCCTCTTCCTAGCTGTCTGGAAGACAGTCTCTTCCTGGCTGCCTTCAAATCAGGATGTAAAATTCAAGAGTCCTCCAGCATTATGTCTGCCTGCATGCGGCCATGCTTCCTGCCCTGATAATGGAATGAACCTCTGATCATGGGACTTAGGAGAAAATCTACTACTGTTATTTTGCTAAAGGAATATAGCAATAAAATTCTTCCTAATTACATTTTGGTATACTCATGACTCAAATCTCATCAGAAAATATAAGAATCTTTTCTTATAATAGATGGTAATTACACAATTACCCACAACTAAACAATGTGCAGAGTGTAAGACTTTGGGACCCCTCCCTTCAGTGGCTCTGTGCAGCAAGGAAACTGAGATTGTAAGGGGCATAGGTGGTAGATGACTCCAAAGAAATAGTGCCTTCCCATAACAGGATGGATACACACATGAACTCACAGAGACCGTTACAGCATGTGCAAGACCTGCACAAGGTCAATCCAGACATTATCCCAGCACTGAGAACTTGAAGTGGACACCAGGCCACATACCTTACCCAGCAGGTGCTTTCAATTCATACCTGCTGGAAAGGAAAAGTCTGTTTTTCTCCACTAGAGTGTCACTGGCTGTATGAACAACTCTTTTCTTACTTCTTAAAGACAGTGATGTTCATGTGATCTGCTGAAGATTTCAAAATGGATCGGAAAATTAAATTTTAACATGTCTTACAATGGATTAAATGTCTTACAATGTGCCCACCCCCACAGTGACACACTTTCTCCAACTTACTTGTCTAACCAAATAAGTTATAATGAAACATACTAATATTTGTTTATGATTATGTGAATGTGTATATGTGTATGATGTATATGTATGTGTATATGTAATGATGTATATGCATATTTACATGAATATGTATGGGTGTGTATGTATACATTTGATGTATATGTATCTGATGTATATAATGTATATGTGTATTTGTATATGGTATGTATGTCTGTATATGTTCATTTTAGCAGGTTGTAAAAAAATACTATTCTTGTAGTCTCATTTGATTTTTAATAGACTGAATTTAAAAGATATCAAGCTATACAGGAGAGAAGTCACTGAAATTCATGTAAGAAGATGAAAACAAGAGTAAAACCATTGCAAACTTCCTTAGGCAGGATGCCAGGCTTCATTATACATGGTATCTCACTAAATCCTCATCTTAGAGTGAGACTGTGTAGCTCCTGTCTTAACAAAGTTTACATAAAAATTAAGAATCTGTGATTATAACAGAATAAGGATTTGGCCTCTTTTTTATTTAATCCCAAAGAACATGTATCTACTACTTTGAAGTGTGTAAAAATCTTAACCAAATTTCAGCTTTCAGCAGAGCACCGATTTACTTGTTAAGGGATGCACTTGATTTGATCTATAAAAGGAAAATATTAGCACTTGTGGACACCAGTAATGAGTAAGTGCTTACCATGTGGTTTTGACTCGGTTAGACAAAGACAACAGCAACTTTTATCTGGTTCTGTTGGAATAGGGCAACAATAAATGCATTCTAATAAGGAAAAATAATATAAAATCTCCCCATAGTTATGTGGAAAATCCTGCAAACATTTTAAAGGCAGGAAGTTAATGTTCTGGCTGCAGAAAGCTGTGGAAATTTGATCTGGAGATGTAGACTCATGGATCTGTACAAAGGACAAGGACTCTGGGTGTGTCTTACAGTCCTGTATCCATGGTGCTGAGGAAAGGAGGCATTTGTGACTCGGAGAAGAGCTTGTCTTTTGAACTGTTAAAGATTAGAGCAACAAAATCTGTAGAAAATCATTCTATGAGCCACCCGTGTATTTTATCATTGTATAAAGAGCACATGAGAGAAAGATAGGGAAAGAGTGCGGAGCTCCTGGAGACGAAGAAAAGTTCCGTGGCTGCACTATGATGGAGAATCTTCCATCTTTACGAAGCAGTAAGTGTGTGCATGGTAATCCCACCCGAAAAGAGGTCTGGCGACAACACTTTGCTGTCTTCCTTCTGACACTTCCCACCCAGCCGATTCCAACCAGACGGTTCCCACAGTCTGGTTTTAATCTAAACTGAAGCCAAATGAGATACTGCATATTCTCCGTGACCATGAAAATTTGTCAAATGTTTTCCAGAAATTTCTTCTTCCTTGGTTTGGCTTGAGTGATGCTGTAGCTCTTAGCTGCGGGATTGTACTTCTTTCTGTAGAATGCAGGGCTGAGGGTTCCAAGGCGGGAGGGCGGTGTTAAAGAAAAGGCAATGCGTGTGTGAAGGGGGTTAGACCAGGAACAGTGATTTTCACTGGTGATTTTACTTTTAGGGAGTGTCTTTTTCTAGCTTTGATTTTTAAGGACACCTGCCTTCCTATGATGTAGTTGCAATTATTCCCAACTCTTGACATTTTAGAAATGTTAACAGATTGGTAATAACTCCTTATAGAAAATTTTGTTAGAAGTCAGCCATGAAGACTTTTAGGTGATGAATTCTTTAAGTTTTGATCATTTCCAAAATCTCTTTTTAATTGGACTATTTAGATTTCCCTATTTATTAATGAGTCAATCTTAGCATGTTAACTTCTAAGAACTCTTTCATTTCCTCTGTTTTGCTGGTTCTTGGTGTCTTACTAATACAGAAGAGTCTTTAAAGTCCATTTTAATTTTTATGGAAGTTATCATGACCTTCCTTTTTCATTCCCAATATTATTTTCAGTCTAGAGTTCTGGGAAATGAATTGAAGGTTGATGTTTGCATTTCACTATGCAAACATGGGAAAATGTATTCATATGAACTAGGTGTTATAACATACTGCAAAGGTAGCTAAATGGTATATTGTCTACTACCTGTATGTTCAAAACCTGTATGGTGTATTTTTACAGTGAGAAGTCTTGATAACGATGAAATAATTACAAATAATTTTGCACTGAAACATACCTAAGCAAGTAAAAGGCACAGTAATAAATAGTATGGAAGAGGGTTAACACTGACTGTGAACTGGAAAGGATTAAGATTCACCAAACAGCCCATGAACATCCCTGTGAGGCATGGGATTTACTTAACTGAATTAGAGGCCCTTGGCTAACCATTCCCTAGCCTCTGACTCTGGGACTCAGGAGAAATTTAGCTAAGCAGGGGCAGCCATCAGTCTTTGCTTTGTTGTGGCAGATGCCATGTGTCCAGCTGCTTCACTCTCGCAGCCTCATGACCTTCCAACATGATAGACTGAAGTCTCAAACTGTGAGCCAACAGAAAGCCTTCCTCCTTCAGGATGCTTTGGTCAGTGTGTTTTAGCACAGCAACAGAAAAAAAAAAAGCAACTAACACAGCATGAAAACAAGATTTAGTGTGCCTGTCTGAAATGCTTTTGAGGAGTGGTCATTCTTGCTGTGGAAGCCAAAGAGTGAGTGTGGGAGCCGATCACTTGACTGTCACCTCTCAAGAATCCGTACAAACACTTTCCTAAAGTTCATAAAATGTGAGAACCATTACTTTATTCAAAAGCAAATTACCCTCAACTCATGGTAACTTCTTAATTTATAAACTTTAAAGCTTTGTAACATCTTTTCTCTTATAATATAGAACTTAGCTTAAATCACAAGCACATTGTACAGCTGCCCAACATATTTTCTCCATATTTTTACTGTACACGTATTTTTGTACTTGGAAAATGGTTTGCTGTGAAAAAAAAAAAAGATGCAAATACAACATAGCCCAGGCTTATCCCAGTCAAAATCATGGTAATTACTGTTGACCACTGACCTATGACTTGGGTGTTTCTGGAACGCTTCATGAGGGACTGTCTATCAGAGCACAGTTTTTTGTAATAACTAGAAAGAGTCCATTCCAAGATAATTATTTAAAATACAGTATATTAAGTAAATAAATCAGTACCAAAGTTGTTTATTATCATTACCAATAACCCACTTCAAACATAAGATCCTCCAGCTCACTTTCCATGCATTTGTAAAATTTTCACTCTTCTTTCAGCTAGTGAAGTGTAGCTTCATTTCAGTGATGTCTTAGGGGAGGGGCAGGGAAGATACTCAAAATGATTTCACTTGTTTGAAAGTCGCTCAGACTGGCTTTGTAAACCAGTGATATATCTCCTGGAGAATGTCCAACTGTGCTTAGAAAGAACATAGAGCATTTCTCTCCTGAATGCAATGTATTGTAGGTATCTGGTAGGGCAGGTTGGCCTCTTATGCTGTCAGATCTGTTCTTTCTTTTCTATCCGTGTGATCTATCCATTATCAGAAATGAAGAATTGAAGTTTCCTGCCATTCCTGCATTCCTGCCTGGCTCTCCCCAGTGGACAGCTATCTCTGTTACTGTTTGCTTTAATTAGTTTTTGTGGCTTGATGCTAGGGATGTATCTGCCTGAGATTATTATATGTTTCTTATTAATTATTTCATCACTTTAATCTTTCTTTTATTCTTTTTACCATCTTGTAGACAGCATAGAGTCAGAATTGGAAGCTAATGACATATACATATTCAGCTACTTTATGGCTTTAGATATGTGTTCATCCATTATTTCATATCTCTCTCCCTTCCTCTCTCCCTCCCTCTACCCCTCCCCCTTTCCCTCTCTGGTCTTCAGTTGGTACAATCATACAGAAGCCCTCTCAATGATCCTAGGTTGCACCATACCAGATCGAAAGGTCACGCCAGCTGCTCTTCAGCTTGCCATTGTTCTCCACTGCCCCCAGGCCTTCACACTGTCCTCTTTCAGTACTACAACTGAGCGGTAAAATGAGACAGAAACTGTCTATTAGTGAATTCCCAGAAAGGCTGGAACATTGGAGACACATTCACTTCCTTCCCTGCCCCTGCCTCCTCAGAGAAAAGTCTGGGGCTTGGTCCCTTCTCCTGATCTTGCCAAACTTGTGGTTACATGAGCTGCCAGCCACATGATTCAATTCTCTGTTGTCCTGTGTCTTCTAACTATGTTGATCCGTGAGTGTTGGCTGAGGAGTTAGGTGAGGTAGAAATTACTCCTCATATAGGACTTCATAAAGTTGAAAATCTGCGTGCATGGCTGCTCTCTGTCCCACAAGAGGGAAGTACTAAGATGAGCCATGAGCCGCAATAGATATTAGAGGAAGGGTTGTCATGAGTAAACAGAATTGTTCCCCTTGCTAATTTCCATGCCCGCTTCTCAGCTGAGTGATCTCCTAAGGTATTGCAATTTCTTACGAGGTTTCTGGGAACCTCGTAAAGATAAATTTGGGTCTTTACATGACTGCTAAATTGGGTGTCTCTGGGAATAAATTCAAGCATGCTTTTCTACCTTGTTGATGTCCTCTTAATAGAACTTGTAAACAGCAATCACGACACACCACAGCCTAAGTGTTCTCCCAATGTCATCATGTCAACACCTGCACTTCAGCTAGAACAAGAGCACTGCGGCACCATTGGCACTGCCATGTGCTCCTCTGTTCTCAGAAAGACTAATGTTGCACTGGGCATTCAGAAGTGTCCAACAACGTGGCATGTCATCGTCTCTAAGAGATGACTAGAAAGAGCAAAGTAATCCACAAAGTCCACAAAACGGTAAGCTTTTGGATCAGACTCATCAATATTTAAATTACTGTCCTTATGCTCCCAGGCCATAGATCAAATGTGTCTTTTCCCTAGCTTCACTTTCTCATTAAATAGGGGGAAATTACTGCTTGATAGCTACTGTGAGCAAAAAAGAGTAAATAATAGAACCAGGCAACTGAAATAGGTGAAATGTGCTGTATTTGCTGGTCTGGATAATAATCAGTAAAACAAAAATAAAATTACAATTTCTTTACTTTTAAACTGTTGAATGTGTAACAGTTTTATCCTAAGAAAAATATCAGAGATATTTCTGACAAATAACTATTGTAAGAAGTGATAAATTTATTGAAGATATTTTACAACTGAGAATCTATTTACTTTATATGACTTTCTAGTAAATTATTATATACCTATACAATGAGTTATAATGTATATAATTATAACTAAATCATATATTGTTGTAATTATGTAATGGTATAAAAAGTCAGATATGAACTAGTCATTCTTTTAAGTCATATTTTGTGAGTGTCTTGATAGTACTCTATTATTCAAATATTCATAATAACATAAAACTAACTCCTTATACTTCATTTTCAGTTCTCTAGAGGATCATACTGTATAGAATAAATAGTGTTACAAAATGGCTTTATTGTCTTAATGATATAGGTTGGGTAGTTCAGTCTGAGGACCTGGGAACTGCTCAGTGCACAATACTGAGTGTCTGAGAAATTGTAATCCATCAGTCAAGTTCTGAAGAGCCATGGGTCTTTAGTCTATGTTGAAAGGATGAAAATGCTGGCTTCTGAGATCACTGAAGGGTGGCAGCAACCTGACATATTCACTCACCCACAAGGAGCAAGGGAAACAGACTTTAGAATATCCACTGTCCTTACAGGGGGTTTCCACTCCACGAATCTTTGCTCCTTAGCTAATTCTTCATGGAAATACTCTCCTAGACTCACCTAGAATTGTGTCTCTTCTTTGACCTTAAATCCAATATACATGACAGTCAAGATTAACATCACACATACTATCTAGATTTCAAGTCATTATTAATTTGGTTTTTATTAATATTGTAAAACTTGGACAAAAGCAACTTAAAGACGAAAGAACTTGTTTGGCTTACATTTAACTGACCCAGTCCATCACTGAGGGAAGCTAGGCTAGAACTCAAGCAGGGGCTTGGAGGCAGAAACCGAAGCATAGACTATAGAGCAGTGCTTCTCAACCTCCCTAATCCTAAGACCCTTTGATACAGCTCTTCATGTTGTGTTGACTCCAAACATATGTGTATGTGTGCATGTGCGTGTGTGCATGTGTGTGTATGTGTATGCTATTTTATAACTGTTATTAATTTTGCCACTGTTGAGAATTGCAATGTAAATACATGATATGCAGGATATCTGATATGTGACCCCATAAAGGTCTCAGCCCACATATTAAGAACCACTGCTATAGAGGCACACTGTTTATTGGCTTGATCAGCCTATTTTCTTATATAATTCCAGTTGGCCTGCATAGGAGTGGAACTTCCCTGCATGAGCTTGGGCCTCCCACATCAATCATTAATCAACAAAGTGCCCCCACAGACTTGCAAACAGGCCAATCTGATTAAAATAATTCTTCTGTGCAGGCTTCTTCTTCCCAGGTTACTAGCTTTGTCCAATTGCCAAAAATTAATCAGCATAAAATCTCTGAGTATCATTTATGTAGGAAAATAATTTGGAAGCAATGTGGCTTGGAGCTTTCAGGATCAGCCTGGAAGTTACAAATAGGCCTGAAGTTGCAATCACTTTTGATTAATATTATCTCCATTTTTAATGAGTTATTCAGAACCACAGTTATGAGTAAAGGTTAATTCTGTTTAAAGTAGTATTCATTTCTGACCTACCTATTTGACTAAAGTAAATGTATTAGTGACAAAGGAGGTCTCTAACAAATAACTTTTCTCACCTGAGTCAACTTGTTAGCAACTTAGGAGCCATCAAAGATTCTTTGTCAAAAACACAAGAAAAAATTAAGTACTTCTTACATGCTAGTTCTCTGAAATATTAATATTGAGGAATTATGTGTTTGGATTGTGTGCTGAAGTGCCATAAAATATACTAAGATTAAGAATGGATGAAAATATGGGCTAGGGAGATTGATCAGTGGGTAAGAGTTCTTGTTGTGCAGCTGTGGTGACCTGGGTTTCAGTCCTAGCACCGTGAAAAATGCCAGGTTTGGCAGAGAGTAACTATTACCCCAAAGTTAGGAGCCAGAGACATAAAGATTCTTAGAGCTTATTGACCAGCCAGCCTATGCTAAATGATGAGCTTCCAATTTAATAAGAGACAATGTCTTAAGGCAATAAGATGGAAAATTATAGAATAAGATACCCCAAACTCCTGTGGCCACCCCATGCACATGCCCATTACTGCACCCATTTGCTCACTGCACACAAATATGCATGCATGTATATCACACACACAAACACATAACATGCATATCCACACAACTGAAACTGTAGATGAAAATCTGTATGTTCCAGGATATCTGTCATTTGTCTTTAAAAGAAAGTTGGAGCCATCATATACATAATCACTCCAATTATGCTTACCTGTCTCTACCATCAGGTAGACCATTTGGAAGTGACTGAATTCATCACTGTACCATGGTATTGCTAGTGTCTGGCATCCAACAACAGGTTATTGGATGAATATATACTTTAGTTTTTGCTGAAGGACTTCACTGAAATTCAGAGCGCTCAACCTTTTCTATGTGTCATCTCTTTCACACTCAACAGTACTTCAGAGACTAATCTCCCACCCCATGTTCTCGATGAGAAACAAAATACATATGTGATAGAGGAATTGACCAAGGTCCCACAGTCAGCAAATATAAGAGCTGGCATTTTAATCTGTCCCTCAAGAAGGATTTCTTTCTCTACTCCAGGGAAGGCTATAAAGTCCAGAGAAGCGTGGAGCTTCTGAGCTTAAAGGCGTCTTACAACATGTTTTAATATTCGAAACCAGTGTGATTTAATATTAAAACTACTTTCCACTATTTCTTGGCCTCTTATTTATTCTCATTACAGTGAAAATAAGTTGACAAAATTGATGCTTTTCTTGCTGTCAATTGAAAGCATTTTCAGTGAATTAATGTTTAATGACTACTGGTAAGTGCTTAGCATTTACATGTGGTTGGTAAGTGTGGGGATAACAGAGATTCTCTCCATCACCACTGCAACCTTGTGAGCTGAAAAGATTATCGTCATCATTTTACAGACACAGGGAAATTAAAGCTTTATTATATTAAGAACTCATTCTAAATTTGTGAACATGTGACAAGGAATGTGGTCTCTCAGTTCCAGAAAAAAAAAAAAACTAGCCTTTGTCACCAAATCATGAAAGGCGATATGTAAACCTCTCGAGTTACATATGCCAGTAACCTGTGCCTCAATGACTTTGGGTTGTTATAATAGATTGCCATAGATTGGGTATCTCAAACATGTATTCTTCATAGGGATGAAGACTGACAAGTCCCTGATCAACAGACCAATAGATTTTGAGCCAGGTGGGAGCCCATGTCTCCCTGGATTGCAGGGTGCTGTCTTCTTCCTATAGCATCTCAAGGTTAAGAGCAGAGAGAGAAACCATGCTCTCTTGTCTTTCCTCATAAGACATTGATTACTTTCTTAAGGGCTGTATCTTCTTGTTCTGATAATTTCCTAAAGTTCTTACCCCTACTACCATCACATTGGCAAATAAGTTATGGATTTGGGAAAGACTTTATTTCTGTAGCCCAAATAGCCCACTGACTGGTTATACCAAAAGGCCGTGGTTACCCTGGGGAAACACTGTCCCAAGATGGCAAGCACTTAAACGTGGACTGCTATTGCTAACTGCGAACTCTGCCAGGGGCCTGATTTGAAAATTCATCTGGAAAAGTCCTCCCCAAGTTCTAGCCTAAATGGAGTGGATTGTTTTTAAACTTTTATCTGCTGGCTTTCAATGCCAAAACAATAATCAATCAGAAATCTCAGCTGTCTTAAAATGAAGCTCTCTTCTTGTCCAGAAATATTCAGTGGCTGAAACTTTCAAAACATAAAACTTTCTAATTTAAAGGCCACAATTTCTCATCCTAAATTCAATAATATCCTGTGGTACTTATTCCCATTTTTCTCATCTTAAAGTGTGCTTTCTATTAGCATAGATTAATTATACATGATAATGGATCTCATTATGACATTTCCATACATGTACTTAATGCATTTAGATCATATTGCTCTCTCTTGTGCTCCTCCCACTCCCACTAATCACCTTCTACTTTGCTGCTAAGATCTGTCCTTCCCTCTCTCCCTCCCCTCCCCCATGTCCCCATGAGTATTGAGGTTGTTTATAAGAGCCTATAGGAGAATTTGTTTATAAGAACATGGGCACCTAAACAGTGGCTATTCCACTAAAGAAAATCTTTCCCTTCCCCAGTGATTATTACTAATGATCCTCGGGGCAAGGTGGGATCCTATGAGCCATTACTAATGCCACAACAAGGTGTTGGCATGGTCTTATGCTGTTGATCACAACTGCTGTGAGTATAGGAGTACAAAAGCCATGGCATGCCTAGAAGTCAGGATTCCACATCGCCCACTCTCTTTCCCTGGCTCTTATATTCTTCCTATCTTCTGTGGTGTTTCCTGGGCTTTGGGGGAGATGCTGTAGCTGTCCCATTTATAGCTTGGCATTCAGCAGTCACTTATTTTTAGAATTTTGAACAATTATGGGTGTTTGCAGACCCTGCTGAACACAAGCTTCTCTGACCAAAGCTGATAGCACTACAAATCTATCGTTATAAACATGGTTATTTAGAAGGAAATGTCGCGGTCATGTAATGTTCAGTTATCAAAACAATAGCAAAAGCATCCCTACAAGAGTCTACAATCCCCTCAGGTATTATCTGGTATTTGAATTTTATTTTACATGTATGGATGTTTTGTCAACATATAAGAATCTGCACCAGTTGTGTGCACACACATTGAGGCCAGTGGCTATACCATAGTAATGATCCTCAGGGAAGGGTGGGGCCTTATGAGCCAATCCTAAAGTCACAACAAGGTGCTGACATGTTCTATCATTGATTACAGCTGCTAATCAAAATACAAAATGAAATGAGCATAGATTTTTAGTGGAGATACTGTTTGTGAACAGATAAAACTGCATCTAGAAGCCATAATTTATTAAACACAAATTGCAATTGTTGCTTGTGAAGTCCCCAGCCAGAAGGGGACATTGGATCACCTACTGCTGGGTTTACAGCCATTTGTGAGCTTTTTTGTGGGTGCTGGAAATCAAATTTGGGTTATCTAGAAGAGCAGCCATTATTTTTCATCCCTGAGTCATCTCTTTATCCCAATAGGCATATCATACCAGATATAACTTCTTTCCTGCAAAGAAGGCCTCAAATCCAATCAGAAAGTGGTTGTTATTCTGATAAGACACTTGGTACCACTATGCTAGTGAGCTCATACTGTCTGGTACATAGGAACTATTACACACAGAATGGCAGATAAGCATGTGGTAAGACTAGCAGTGGCAATTCTCCCTTAAAGCCTGCATAGCAACTCTGAGCATTATCAGGAATGGCTAACAGGAAGGAAGTTCTTCCAGCCTAGATAGCACTTCATTCTTCTATGTCTTCTGAGGAAGATGTGTAGTGTCTTCAGCAACAGTGTATTCCTCTCCAGTTCTGGTAGACGAACAACAGTGGTGGCAATTGGAGACTTCCCCATCCAACAACACTCCCAACATGGGAATTAGTGTTTCATAAACTATGGCTTCTGGGGACAGCTTTATCCATCCATACCAGTGGATGGTACCATTAAAAAAATCTGTGCTTATTTCATTGTGCATTTTGATTAGCTTACCAAGTATCAGAGTAACTAATGTTTCTTTACACTTTGCTTCTATTATTTCTGGCCTCGGAGTAAGAGTTCAAGGTAAACCTTTGTTAGATGTTCTATGTAATCAGAAGATTGACATAAAATCCAAACTAAAGTTTCAGCAAAGCCAGTGTAGATGGAATAATAAGTAGCCCTACACTTTAAAGATAGATAGATATGGTCATGTGAGTTGAGAACGTAGTTGGGTAATAGAGCATTGTCCCAGTGTACATGAAGCTCTGGGTGTCAACATCATCCAGTTTTACACACACACACACACAGAGAGAGAGAGGGGGGGGAGAGAGAGAGAGTAAATATGGAGAAAATCCAGATATTAGTGGTCTACTATGGCTTGCAAGAGAATTTATTTTTTGTTTCTAGTTGTACAGGGGGTATTAATAATAACAGGAAAAGGACAACCCTGCAGAGGTTGATACTTTGAGAACAGGTTTTCTACAATCAGTTGGATCTCAGATTGTTTTTTTCTTTTTTGTTTTTGTATATTTTTATTGGATATTTTCTTTATTTACATTTCAAATGTTATCCCCTTCCCGGTTTCCCCCTGGAAAACCTCTATCCCATCCCTCCTCCTCCTGCTTCTTTGAGAGTATTCCCACAACCACCCACTAACTCCCACCTCCCCGCTCTGGCATTCCCTTACACCAGAGCATTGAGCCTTGACAGGACCAAAGGCCTCTCCTCCCATTGATGCCCAACAAGGCAGTCCTCTGCTACATAAGCAGCTGGAGCCATGGGTCCTTCCATGAGTACTTTATGGTTGGTGGTTTAGTCCCTGGGAGCTCTGGGGGGGGGGTCGGATTGGTTGATATTGTTGTTCTTATTACACCAATACATGTACCTATATATTCACAACATTTTGGGTTCTATGGGAGTGAGGGAGAGTTAAAACATTGTTGATCAATGCTATTTTTCTTGAATGAGTTAAAGCAGTCATTATGTATGACACTTCCAAACCCCGGTTTATGGAAACAAAAACAGCACCACCCCTGAGGTTTTGCTCTTTCATTCTTTTCAATATAAAATGAATTGGATTATAAAAGGAGTCGCAAAAGTTGCCATTGGCAAACACCCAGAGACAGCAGTCAAAGATGAATCGACTAGAGCAGAAAGTAGGTCTATGAGGTTCTCTACAAAACTGGTTCTGTTGCTTCAACCTAGGGTTCTCATCTCGCTGTCCTGTGTTAGAGTTCATGAAAGTAATCTTTTACTGTCCCAACAGCTTGGTATCAGATTGTTGCTATGTCACTAAACAAATTATGTATTTTTTTTCAAAATTCTAGATGAGCTTTCAGAAGGATGTGGCTCTATCAATGCTGTATGGCACATCTGGAGTGCATATCACAGAGTCCCAAGTTTGAGGCTCTGGTCATTGCTTGCAAATTCCTAGAAAATTCTACTGATGTGTTGACTGTATCTTCTAACTGCTTATGTCTATGCCAGACCCTGGGGTAATTTAAGTTATACAATTCTTAAACAGGTGAATAAAACCCCCTCTGAGAATTGAATGGTTTCTTGATGAAGCACTGATTTTTCCAAGTGCTCATTTTCATTTCAGAAAGATTATTTCATAAATCATGAGACAACAGGATACAGAGACCCAAATTCAATTCAGTTACACATTATTATAACATTGAGCTATTACTATAAATAATCATTAATGATTTTTAAAATCACCAATTTGAGAGTAACACTGACTATTGTTCTTTCTTTCAAGATTATAATATAGCCTCATTTGATCAATTCATTCCACACATTTGTCCAATACTGAGATGCATGCGTGGAAATAGGAGATGAGGTCATCAGGCAAGGGTAGCAAATGATGGAGACAGAGTACAAATTGAGCCTGTGAGAGAGATTTCTTCATTCTTTTGCATCTGTGAATAAGATGTTTGAAAGGATCTCATGCATGCTGGGGGTAAAAGAAATGTCATATTTCTATATTCTTTGGGAAATAATGACAGAAAGCATGGACTCAAAGCTCATATTGCTGTATCTTTGTCCTGACACTTCCTAGTCTTAATGCCAACTGTCTCTATCCAGCCGTGGAAGCTACCAATTTAAGCTGCCATTCAGAAGAACCCTGTTCCAGTCTACATATGTTTATACACATGTCTGCCAAGAGGTAGAAGTGAATTCTCAGCACACCTGAGAAACCCATGTCTATATATAATGGGAAATTTTACATTGGTTTACTTGTGAACAAAACAAAATGTACTTACTGTTTCTTTGCTTCGCTTAAATAAACCATCAACTTTTATTTCAGTAGAGGATGAAGGGCAATACGTCGCTAACACTGACATTGAAATGGATTAAATCACGGGTTAAGCAGAGGAAATTAGAGGGGGAACCAGACTTTGCAGGATAATTGGTACCTAGATTTTGTGGACCTGGTGTTTTTAGTGGTGATACTGCTGAAATCTTGCAAATGAGATCCAAACTTAACATACTGAAATGAAACTTCTGTTTCCTTTTTCTAAAGTGTCTACTCTGTGTCTCAGTACAGAAGCTCATAAAAACTTTGGCCTCCTGATGAGATGCCCACACTGTCCTGTTTGTATTCTTTCCCTTTTCTGTTTATGCTTTAGAGCTGCTCAATAGCAAATGGTACAAAAACAAAACTTTAACAAATACTAATATAGTGTAAATGTTAACTTTACAACTTTTTTCATCGTTGACTAGATCAGGTAGCCTGAAAGCAATAACTGTATAAAACTTCATTGAAGGGCACCATTGTTCTGAAAAAAAAAAAAAAAAAAAAAAAACCACCCAGTTTTTCAATCTGCTACAGGTTTGACCAATTTAATAATTTCTTTCTAAAATTAGTAGAAATATTAGTCCTTAGATAAAACCAAGATAATTAAACCATACAATAATAGCTGGGTCCTAGCTTCAGTTCCTAGCACCCAAACTGGGTGGCTAAAAACAACTTGTTGCTCATTCCAAGGGATCTTGTCCACAAAGGCTGTATTCATGTGTACCTTACCACCTACACATATACATAAATAATAATAATAAAATTCATTATTCAAAAATGTTAATTCTGAGCTGGTGAGAGAACTTACCAGTTAAAACCACTGACTCTCTTTCAGAAGTGCAGAGTTTGATTCTCAGTCCCAATATGGTGGCTCGCAACCTCCTGTAACTCCAGTTCCAAGGGATCCAATGCCCTCTTCCATAGGCATTAGGTACACAGATTTACACAGATAAACATTCAGGCAAAAATATCCATTCAGTGTGGAGAGATGACTCAGTGGTCTAGAGTACTAGCTGCTCTTCCAGAGGTCTTGAGTTCAAATCCCATAGTTCAACCACACGGGGGCTCACAGCCATCTATAATAGTATCTGATGACCTCTTCTTTCTTGCAAGCATACCTCCAAATAGAGTATTCATATACATAAATAAATTGATCTTTAAAAAACATTCTTTCTGCAATTAAAACAATTCTTTCTACATAACCACATGTATTTCATGTTTTTAAAATTCCACTAATTAGATAAATCATGAAAGACAAGTAGTTTAAAAATGTCCCAAAGCCAGTGTCAAGACACATTCAAACACTGGTGCAAGTGACAGTTGCCTTTAACACAGAACAGTTTAATTAAATATCTGCCTCAGTAGCACATCAGATTTTTATCAGTTTCCTTTTATAATTTGGTTTGTATGTTATTAAAGAGAAACTCATATATCAATAGCTGGCTCCAAGTAGATAATAATAATTCCTAGCATCTTCTCAAAGAGCTTATCATGTATTGGGGATCTTTTATTTTTATAGAATAGGGTTTATTCAGGGGATGGAGAGGGGAATTAAGGGGGTAGTGGATACGGGGGGGGAGGAGGAGGAGGAAAGAATAGAGAGAGGCTGGCCATGAGCACATGGAGAGAAAAGGGGAGGGGAATGAAGAGAGGGGGAGCAGGAGCAAGAGTACAGGAGCTTGTGGGTCTTATCTTACCCTTCATATGCTTCATTCTTGAAAACAGTTGCTTTGGAATTTAGGTGCTTCCAACAAACAAACAAACAAACAAAGACCTGAAATTAATGAGGTGTGATAACAAGGAGGCATATTTGTCTTAGGAAAGACAAGACTTGTAAAAGTCCAAAAGAGACATGATCACATTTGTTTTGAGTTGAGCGTCAGGTTGGAGCTTTTTCATCCCATTTGAACCTTGGCAGGTAAAGTATTTGTGCTGGCTAAAAATGGGGTCACAGATCTTCCAAAATGCATTGATAGTTTTCATAGAAATCTTAAAGCCAGTTGTCAAGATTTCTTGTATCAGACTGAAAGTAAAGCCATCATAGATGTCACTCTATGCACGGCTATGTTTAGCCAGCATGACGTTATATTTGCTCATTTAAGCTTGTGGTGATTTCAGTTTTCTTCGAAATGGTGTTTTGATTTGAAACATTATATTGATAAAGTGTTTGACACCTTGAAGAAACAGGTTTAGCTCCTTTACATGCAGGTAAATCCTTTAAAAGTACTGGATCCAAGCTGGGCACTGGTGGCACACATCTTTAATCCCAGCACTTGGGAGGCAGAGGCAGTTAGATTTCTGAGTTCCAGGCCAGCCTGGTTTACAGAGTGAGTTCCAGGACAACCAGGGCTACATAGAAAAACCCTGTCTTGAAACAAAACAAAACAAAACAGAACAGAACAAAACAAAACAAAACGAAAAGTACTGGATCCATAAGCTAGTTGTCATTGCCAAGTTATTCTACAAATGTGGGTGCTACCACAATTGATAACATGTTCCAGGTCATAAAATCTTTTTGACATTTGATCTTGACTTAACCACTGTTTTTCCACAAAGTATGTGATCTCACTGTCAGCCCCCACATATTTAAGGAACTCCTTGGATCACTTAATACTTTGTACTTTATGAAATTCACAGGATGATTTGGATGATGGTATTCATTTTAATGCATGTATACATAAATTTTCTACACACACTATTCAATGATACCTTGCTAAATGTGAATCTGGGCCTGAAATTTTATTACCTTCTTGTGAATTTTCAGGTCTCTCTCTTAAATCTTACCATTGTTGAAGCAGCCTCAGTAAGTACACAAGCTGTGTCAACAACAAACAACAACAAAAGGACTTTAGCATCAATCCCTTGGCTTAGGTGTGCCTTTTAGTGCATGTATGGGTGTATGTGCAGAAGTGTGCATGTGGTGGTGAAGCACAACGCTGTGGAGTTATGTCTCTCCTTTCATCTTCTCTTGGGTTCCTGATATCAAACTACAATTACCAGGCTTCTGGGCAATTTCCAGCTGAGCAGAGCCATCTTGCTTGCTCCAATGCATAGAATTTTAAACTAGCAGCTCTATTCTCCCAACACTTTGATTTTTTCCAGCTCCTTCAGCTCTGCTGACTGTAGTTTGGTGAGGGAACTTACTTTAGAAACACTTCCTTTTTTCTTAGGGCATAGTATTCCTATCCTATTCTTGATACTTTGCTTATTGGGTCCTCCATCACTAAGTGGATTTGATTATTTTTCTGTTTAATGTAATACCACAAAACTAGCTCTTAAAGGAGAATCTCAGTTGTGACTTTAAAAATATTTGTTGAGACAGCATTTCATCCTTGATACACTGAATTTAGCAGAATTTTTGTTTTACATATAATAACTTTCCAAATTACAGTTTTGGAAACTTGTATGTGTTCTTCTTTGTATGTGTTCTTCTTTGAAGAGGCCTTCTTCTTTGCTTCTCATAAAGAATAGTCATGTGTCTACTTTTCATTCAAGAATCTCTTTTAGTCCTTAAATTTTTCTAAATTTAATTGCAAAATTTTTCTTTTATTGGTATTATGTTATTTTCAAGGCATTGTAGAAGTCATGCTGGGAATTAAAATACTGATAATTGATAAAAGAATATATTTACTGTTGTTATGAAGAATTAATCAGCAGGAAAACAATAAAGATTAAGCTCTTCCATATCTCAGCCTATAATGCTGAGAGGTGCAAAGCTGAGAACAATTACAAACTCTGTGGGTAATGTGTGCAGCACCGCTGAAGTATGGAAGCACCCTTAACAATCAAATAGGAATTCTGTCTTCTAAAGGACGCTGAGTGTCTGCGGTTTACATTGTTATGTCAAAACATCGCTAACTGCTGCATGTTACTGAGCATGCACCATGAGCACAAGAAATCACCTGATGATGCTAATCTAGCTGTAACACTGGAAGGTGCACACTGTTAATCTGAAGCCATATATCCTACATCCATGCAAGAGGCACACATTCATTTTCTTTGCATGCAACAGCCACACTACCTTGTCATCTGCAGTCTTCACACAGTTGCTAACAATTATCCCTGTCTAAAATCTCTTGCTCCTTGCCCTACAGCCTATATAGCTCCCAGCTCTAGTTTCTTTCAGTATCCTATGAGGAAAGCTCATTATCCTGTGCTCACACCATTCAACTGCTTTTTACACCAAATCTCCAATGTTTTCAATATTCATCCAGAGAGAGCATGGTCAGGCCCATACAGCAATTGCCTATTCTCTGGTACAAAATTCCATCTTGGTTACTTTTTTCTATTGCTGTGATAAAACACCATGACAGGGAAACTTATAAAAGATAGAATTTAGCCAGGCTTATGGTTCCTGGGGGGATAGAAGCAAAAGCATGGTAACAGAAACAGCTAATAGCTAGCTATTTTGGTCCATAACCACAAGGAAGAGAGAAGATGATGGGAATTCCATGAGTCTCTTGAAGCCTAAAAGCCTGCTTCCATTGACACACTTCCTTCAACAAGACCATACTTCCTAATCCTTCTCAAACTAGTTCCACCAACTAGGGATCAGATATTTAAACAAATGAGCCTTTGGAGGTCATTCTCATTAAAACACCACAATCAATTTATATACATTTTAAATTATATTAAAGTAACTATTATATGAAGAAAAGAACTATATAAGAGACTACTGAGACTGTAAGGGATTCTATTATCTATATTTTATTTAGGGCTTGTTTTACTCAACAACACATTTTTGCAGCCCATTATGTAGAACCAAGTTTTTAAAAAAAAAGAAAAGAAAAAGAAAAAACAAAAAAAGATTGCTGCATCTAGAGGTAGGATCCAGAAACGGGCCAGCTATAGTGTTTGTGTCCCAACTATTCCTTAATTGAGAAACTCCACAAGGAAACAAGTAAATTATATGCCCATACAATAGCTATTTGACCATTTCACACTAAATTAGTAAGCACCAAAGCAGCTCAGCCTAATATATTGTCAGTCACTTAAAACTCGACCTAAGTTCTCTTTTTCTATTTGGAGTTTTTCAAATTTATATAAGCAATGTTATAAACTTTCATTTTATTCTCAAAATCCTTTATGAGAAATTAAATGACAATCTGTAGAGTTCAAAGTGGGATGATTTTACACAAAACAGCAGAGGTAGTGAACCATCTAGACAGAAACATAATTTTTTCTTGCTATACGTTAATAGCTGAATACAAATGAGTTCAACAAAATACCTAAAGTTATTGAAGAAAATACAGATAAATGATAATGAGATGATATATATAGATACATACATATATAAATACATAAATGATAGATACAGGGTAGGTTGATAGATGGCTAATCATTTGATTAATAGATGCATATATATATGAAACAATAAAAGTGTATATATATAGTTTCTTTTTGCATTTCACATCATGAACTCCAGTCCCACTTATCTTCCCTTCTCTTGTATCTGCCCTCCACACTTGCAACCTTCTTCCTAACAGACAAGAAAAAAAATCTCATTGTGGAAGCTGTAGTGTGTCACAGTGTGTCCCACCATGTATCCTCTTGTCCATATGTCTTTGCCTACAAATATTGCAATTACTCCTTGGTCTGGTACAAGGCCTCTTCTGGTACTCTGTCAATATTGGAACCTCACTGGGACTCCTGTTGGATATCCTGTTATTGATCTTTGTCATGGAGATCCTGAAATTTTGGATCTGTAGAACTGACCCTTCTGCACTCCAACAGTTCATCAATGAGGTAGATGTTGGAATGAGCCAATTCCTGTCACTGGATCTGGGCCTGAGATGTATCTGCCAGCTATCCTGCTCTCATGCCTTCAGGAATGGCTTACTGGCAACCCTGTAACTAGGGCCAGCTCTACCTTGCTACTCAAGTGAGGTGCATGCTTTGCTCTCCAGAGTTTTGCAACTGGTGAGTTTTCTTGTGACACCAGAGCCAGCTCTCCTTCCCGCCATAGGTGGTAAAGAATGAGGGGGAAAAGGAGGCATCTCTCCTTCACCAGGACCACTGAACAGCAGACAAGAGGCAGGGCTGGCTTGGCCTTCCTGCACCCATGCTCTTGGGGCCAGCTTACCTGCAACCCCATGTCCAGGGCCGGTTCTTCTGTGTTGCCCAGGTAGGGTGCAAGGTCCACTCTCCTAAGGGCTGCAGGTGAGAGGCAGGGCCAGCTCTCCTGCCTGTTTTGGGTAGAAAGGGGTGAGAGTGGGGAAAGACACCTCTCCCCTGCTTATTTCACCACATGGCAGAGAAGTTTCAGGGTCAGCTCTCCTATTTGCCTAACTCCTAGTGGGGATCTTTAGCATGCTCCTTGCCCTATAGCTCATCCTGGTAACACCAGACTGAAGGGTATCTCAGATTAGCACCCTGCCTTGACCCGGCCTCCTGCTGCTTCACTGGTGATGCTGTTTTGGGTGAATATTACGCTACCAATCATTGAGACATTCATAGCCTCTCTCCTCTCTGCCACCTACTGATGCACATGAGACACAGCAGACACAGCTACACCTGCAGAGCCCCTAGGGGCATATGAATGTGTGTGTGTGTGTGTGTGTGTGTGTGTGTGTGTGTGTGTGTGTGTATGAGAGAGAGAGAGAGAGAGAGAGAGAGAGAGAGAGAGAGAGAGAGAGAGAGAGAGAGAGAGAGAGAGAGAGAGAGAGAGAGAGAGAGAGATTGAGAGAGGGGCAAAGAGGGGGATCACAGTCTTCACAGGACATAAATAAAAGTGAGCATGTTATATTTAATGATAAGGATTTCCTTGGTATGATCAGGATGGAGCAATAGAGGAAGGGATGGGTTATTTGACGGCAGATAAAAAGTTTTCAGAGAAACTTAAAACATTAAAGATAATGAGAAGAATAAGTCTTGACCCTGGGATTACTCTCCTTTATATACCTGGCCACAGAATAGATGACAGAGTGTGCATAAGAGATCAAGTAACATGCAGGGTTTAATGAACCATGTAAAAATCAGCTCTTCCACACAAATTTCAAATACCTATGAGTTATCCAAGGGGATTTTTGTTTGTTTGTTTTGTTTTGTTTTTCTTTTCTTTTTTACAGTTGTATAGATGAGTTTGGGACTAGGAGGGAAGTTTGCTCTGAAGTTGGAATAATTCATACATGGGAAGATCATGAAATTCCCAAGGGGATGCAAAAAAGCCAAGAACACTGAGACTGCAGCCCTGGGACATTTTACATCTGTTCCCTCTGCCACGTCTTTTACAGTAATTCTTTCTTTTTAGCTGAAAAGAGTAACATATTGTTATATATTTGGAGGTCCTAGTGAAAGCAGTCCCCTTCATTCTTCCTCCCTCTCCTCCTTCTGCCCCTCCTTCCTCTTCTACCATCTCTACTTTCTCCTTGCAATGAGCTAACAAACTACATGGTTATTATGAACCACATAATTTAGGAAAACAGAATGTGTTTTACTTTATCTTTGCTATGCAATAATAGTGAAAGTTCTAGAAACTTAAATTTTTATTTTGCTTTAAAAATAATAAATACTATCATTAAAATTATGTGATAATAATGAGACAAAATTTCTATTTCATATTCTGAGGAATTCTAGTAGCGTTCCTTCTTGAGCTTGGAGGTCAAAGTTTACCTCCTGTGGTTTATCCAGGGAGAGCATGAGAAATTGTGACACACTGAGAAAAAGTGGCCCTCTCCAGTCTCTGGATGCAGATGACGACATCACTGTATCCTATTATATGTGACACTGCTGCTTGAGGATCCTTTCCCGGTGCCTATGTTCTCAGGAATCACTTTGCTTCCACAGTACAGTCAGAGTCAGAAGCTGACTCTGCAAGTAGCCACTGTCCCCCATTAAGTAGCAGGGAATTCCATTCCCCTAGGTTTGACACAGATTGGTGACTCCATATTCCAACTAAGGAAAATGAGTATACCCCAAGACATGTGTGTTTCCCTTTCTGCTTAAAATAGTAAACTCTTGGAAATGTTCATCAACTGAGCCAATAATTTTCCCCTGTAAATGCTATTGTGTGGGTAATGAGAATGCAGTTGAACATTTGATGGCTCAAATTAAGCAGAAGGAAACTATATCCCAACCATTACAGTAAGTACTCACTCATGATCAGAAAGGAGCTAGAAAACACATTTATATTTCTTCTTATACAGATATTCCAGAGGCTGCCCACCATAAGTAGACAGTGTGTCAATTTCCCTGTGTTTGCAAAGAGACATTATTTTAGGCAATCCCACATTCCTTAAAAATTATCACATGTATTTGATCAATTTTTAGTCAAAACAGTAATTTTGAAAAATAACACTGCTGAGTACATAGTCATCAATACAGGATTGAATAGCTCATCTGACAGTTTTGCCTTAATGACTAAAGTGTCTCTTTAACAAATTCGACTTGACCATTTATAAAGTAATCAATTATTTTTGTTATTGATCTGTAAATGCCATATCAAGAAAACCTCAGACTCCTCGGAATATAACTCCAGCGTACACTTAGTTAACACTGCCTTGAAGCCACAGTTCCTCAGCCTACATTTGATTCACATGAATACATTTACAAAACCAATTTTTAGTCCATTAAATGTCAAGAATGAAACTATATTTTGAAAGTGGTTTCTTTATGAATTTATTTCTTCTTCATTCTTATTTATAAAAAGAACTCAAATGCTCCTAAGTAAATTTGAGTAGAAACTTTTAGGGGTAGAAATTCATGATGCTCTGGCTTGGCATAGATATTCAAGATTAATTCTAAAACCAAGAACTTGCATAAAGAATGTGGAGAAAAGCATACGGAAACATCATTTATGCCTACTTAAATATATATATATATATGTATGTATATATATATAAATATACATATATACATAAGTTTGCATAAATACACACATACACACACACACACACTGAGGGATGAGAAGTACCTCCATAAGAGCAATGGACTATTTGACTAAAGCTCCACTGCTATACATAGGAAATAGCTTTTTAATTTATTGGATAAGGAAGTTCAAGATACTTCCAAAACATTATAACTGCTGTCATTACTGTTAGGCGCTTCCTAGGATGTGAAGATAAGATCCTATTCTGCAAATATTAAATACTTTGGACACAGGGCATGGACAGATGGGGCTAGAATTGACTTGGAAATCTACTCTCTAAATAACTCTGGTAGTATCCAAAGGTGCTAGGTAGGTAGTCACTGAAGAAAGGAAACCAGAGTGCTACACAGTTCTAATGTGTATGAACTACAACAATTAACATCCCGTCAAAGGGCTACATAATGTCATTTTATAGGGAGTAACCAAGAGAAGGGAATTCATGTTCAGTACTGTACAGTTTCCATACTACTGCCCATACCTGTAGAGGTCAAGAACTGGAGAGAAGGATTTACTACTGCCCCTTGCCTTAAGCAGTATAATTCTAACCATACTCTGAATAGTTATAGTCACAGATGAGTGCAGCTCTCAGTCCCCATCAAAAAAAAAAAAAAAAACATGCTCTTTTACAGTAGATAGAGAGCATTACACAGATCCATGACTAGTCAAAATACAAACCCAACCTACTGTTGGATGCTGAACCCTAAGTAATATGTCTGTGGTATAATCCCTACATCTAACATTCATAGAACACTGATAAAAAGGGGACAGAAAGATTGTGTGGGCCAAAATACTAGTATACCTGCTGCAAGACTGTCCTTTAGACATGACAAGGAAGCTACACTCATAAAGTCTCAACAATAAGGTTGACAAACTAAAACCTAAACAGTGACTATAGTGCTTTACATCCTCTGTGAATTGGGAAAATCTCAACAGGCTCCTCTTCTAAATGAAGAACTACAAGTAATCGATCAATAGTTGCTGTGATAGAATCAGTCTGTGTCAGATCTGAGACCCCTAAGAGATTTTCCAATATGGTTTACCAAATGGTGAGAATATATGTATAATATTATGTATATGTACATATATGAATTTGAAATAGAGTTGGGAGCATGGGGGAGTTAGATTGTAAAAAATGATGTGAATATGTTTCTCATGTATGAATTGTAAAATAATAAGAAATTTTTAAGTGCATTTAAATTTATATCACTTAGATGTTTAATTATAAACTGTGAGTATAGTTTAAAAAGGAAGAAAGACTTTTCCATGCTATAGAGTAGAAGAGAGCTTTGGATATAGTAAGATTATCTATCTATCTATCTATCTATCTATCTATCTATCTATCTATCTATCTATCTGGCCAGGGGCTCATGTAGCCTAGGTTAGCCTCAAACTTATATATGTAGCCAAAAAATTTTAATCATCCTGCACAATGGCCCCCACTTTATTCTGTGCTAGAGCCTGAGTGAAGGCCTCTTGCCTGAGCTACAGTTCCAGCTATCTAAAAGCTTTTGAAATTGAAATAGATTTTTCTCTCAGGTGAGTTTCTGAGACCTGAGCAGCCAGCCAGGAGCCACAAGCCCCACGACTCCCAGGGGAGCCACAGGGTGGCAGGGACATGATCCTCTCAGCTTCCGAGTGACAGAGGAGGTTCAGCGTCCTCCTCTGCCCCTTCCCTACAAGTGGAGGGCCTACCTCCAGAGAGCTCATTAAGCCAGAGACCAGGGCAGGATCCGCCATTCTCTCTTGGGTGAGTTTCTGAGATCAGAACAGCCACCTTGGAGGAACAGGC